>NC_056431.1:78818937-78986437 GCF_018296145.1 Oncorhynchus tshawytscha
TCACACAAGTATTCAAATACTACCATCTGGTTGGATGTTTGAATTCCCGTGCACACCCCTACCCTGTACGGTGCTTTAGAGAGTGGTTGGTGTTTCTGTCACAGTGTATTAAAAATGGTATTTATTTAATGGAACCTTTATTTAACTAGTCAGTTAAGAACAATGACGGCCTACCAGAAGGAACAAGGCCTCCTGCAGGGACGAGGGCTGGGATTAAACATTTTAATACATTGAATAAAACATATAGGACAAAACACACATCACGACAAGAGAGACAACACACTACACTACATAAAGAGAGACAACACACTACACTACATAAAGAGAGACAACACACTACACTACATAAAGAGAGACAACACACTACACTACATAAAGAGAGACAACACACTACACTACATAAAGAGAGACAACACACTACACTACATAAAGAGAGACAACAACATGGCAGCAACACAACATGGTAGCAACACAACATGGTAGCAACATGGTAGCAACACAACATGGTAGCAACACAACATGGTAGCAACATGGTAGCAACACAACATGGTAGCAACATGGTAGCAACACAACATGGTAGCAACACAACATGGTAGCAACATGGTAGCAACACAACATGGTAGCAACATGGTAGCAACACAACATGACAACAACATGGTAGAAACACAACATGACAACAACATGGTAGCAACACAACATGGTAGAAACACAACATGGTAGAAACACAACATGGTAGAAACATGGTAGCAACACAACATGGTAGCAACATGGTAGAAACACAACATGACAACAACATGGTAGCAACACAGCATGGTAGCAACATGGTAGAAACACAACATGGTAGCAACACAACATGGTAGCAACATGGTAGCAACACAACATGGTAGCAACATGGTAGCAACACAGCATGGTAGAAACACAACATGGTAGCAACACAACATGACAACAACATGGTAGCAACACAACATGGTAGAAACACAACATGACAACAACATGGTAGCAACACAACATGGTAGCAACACAACATGGTAGCAACACAACATGACAACAACATGGTAGCAACACAACATGGTAGAAACACAACATGACAACAACATGGTAGCAACACAACATGGTAGCAACACAACATGGTAGCAACACAACATGACAACAACATGGTAGCAACACAACATGGTAGCAACATGGTAGCAACACAGCATGGTAGAAACACAACATGACAACAACATGGTAGCAACACAACATGGTAGCAACACAACATGGTAGCAACACAACATGACAACAACATGGTAGCAACACAACATGGTAGCAACATGGTAGCAACACAGCATGGTAGAAACACAACATGACAACAACATGGTAGCAACACAACATGGTAGCAACACAACATGGTAGAAACACAACATGGTAGCAACACAACATGGTGGCAACACAACATGGTAGCAACACAACATGACAACAACATGGTAGCAACACAACATGGTAGCAACACAACATGGTAGCAACATAACATGGTAGCAACATGGTAGAAACACAACATGGTAGCAACACAACATGAAAACAACATGGTAGCAACACAACATGGTAGCAACACAACATGGTAGTAGCAGGCAGATATGAGAATGCTGAAGCAGTCATGGGTTTGAGGCCTGCCTGGCTCGGTCAGAGTTAGTCTGGTGCTGAAAGATACCAGAAAACATACTGACATCCCAAAATGCACCGTGTTGCCTCCAACCTTCCACAGACATAGCTAGAGGACTTGCTAAACATCCCTGTGAGAGAGGGAATTAAAGGAGAATGAGAGGGAGAGAGAGTTGAGGGAGAGAGGATAGAGAGGGAGAGAGTTGAATGACAGAGAGTTGAAGGAGAGAGAGAGAGAGAGGGAGAGAGTTGAAAGAGAGAGAGATGATAGAGAACGAGAGAGAGTTGAAGGAGAGAGGATAGAGAGGGAGAGAGTTGAAGGAGAGAGAGCGAGTATCAGGGGTTTTTGATGTCTAGCTAAATTAAAACATGAGCCAGCCACTGATATACTGTATATATATCTCTCTCTCTCACACACACACACACACAGCACCGCAGCACAGCAGCGAACCAAACAAACCCAGCCCAATGAAACTGTCAGCAGAAGTGAACTTTTTCAAAGCCATTTCCTCATCAAATTACCTCCTTTCCTTCCTATTGATATGTTATTATGCTCTGAGCCTTACACAAAAAGGGCTTCGGGGTATTAAGGCTTGGGGTAATAAGGCTTGGGGTAATACGGGCTGGGGTAATAAGGGCTGGGGTAATAAGGGCTGGGGTAATAAGGGCTGGGGTAATACGGGCTGGGGTAATAAGGGCTGGGGTAATAAGGGCTGGGGTAATAAGGGCTGGGGTAATACGGGCTGGGGTAATAAGGGCTGGGGTAATACGGGCTGGGGTAATAAGGGTTGGGGTAATAAGGGTTGGGGTAATAAGGGTTGGGGTAATAAGGGCTGGGGTAATAAGGGCTGGGGTAATAAGGGCTGGGGTAATAAGGGCTGGGGTAATAAGGGCTGGGGTAATAAGGGCTGGGGTAATAAGGGCTGGGGTAATAAGGGCTGGGGTAATAAGGGCTGGGGTAATAAGGGTTGGGGTAATAAGGGCTGGGGTAATAAGGGCTGGGGTAATAAGGGCTGGGGTAATAAGGGTTGGGGTAATAAGGGCTGGGGTAATAAGGGCTGGGGTAATAAGGGCTGGGGTAATAAGGGCTAATAAGGGCTGGGGTAATAAGGGCTGGGGTAATAAGGGCTGGGGTAATAAGGGCTGGGGTAATAAGGGCTGGGGTAATGGGGTAAGGGTTGGGGTAATAAGGGCTGGGGTAATAAGGGCTGGGGTAATAAGGGCTGGGGTAATAAGGGCTGGGGTAATAAGGGCTGGGGTAATAAGGGCTGGGGTAATAAGGGCTGGGGTAATAAGGGCTGGGGTAATAAGGGTTGGGGTAATAAGGGTTGGGGTAATAAGGGCTGGGGTAATAAGGGCTGGGGTAATAAGGGCTGGGGTAATAAGGGCTGGGGTAATAAGGGCTGGGGTAATAAGGGCTGGGGTAATAAGGGCTGGGGTAATAAGGGCTGGGGTAATAAGGGCTGGGGTAATAAGGGCTGGGGTAATAAGGGCTGGGGTAATAAGGGCTGGGGTAATAAGGGCTGGGGTAATAAGGGCTGGGGTAATAAGGGCTGGGGTAATAAGGGTTGGGGTAATAAGGGCTGGGTAATAAGGGCTGGGTAATAAGGGCTGGGGTAATAAGGGTTGGGGTAATAAGGCTTGGGGTAATAAGGCTTGGGGTAATAAGGGCTGGGGTAATAAGGGCTGGGGTAATAAGGGCTGGGGTAATAAGGGCTGGGGTAATAAGGGCTGGGGTAATAAGGGCTGGGGTAATAAGGGTTGGGGTAATAAGGGCTGGGTAATAAGGGCTGGGGTAATAAGGGCTGGGGTAATAAGGGCTGGGGTAATAAGGGCTGGGGTAATAAGGGTTGGGGTAATAAGGGCTGGGGTAATAAGGGCTGGGGTAATAAGGGCTGGGGTAATAAGGGCTGGGGTAATAAGGGCTGGGGTAATAAGGGCTGGGGTAATAAGGGCTGGGGTAATAAGGGCTGGGGTAATAAGGGTTGGGGTAATAAGGGCTGGGTAATAAGGGCTGGGTAATAAGGGCTGGGGTAATAAGGGTTGGGGTAATAAGGGCTTGGGGTAATAAGGGCTGGGGTAATAAGGGCTGGGGTAATAAGGGCTGGGGTAATAAGGGCTGGGGTAATAAGGGCTGGGGTAATAAGGGCTGGGGTAATAAGGGTTGGGGTAATAAGGGCTGGGGTAATAAGGGCTGGGGTAATAAGGGCTGGGGTAATAAGGGCTGGGGTAATAAGGGCTGGGGTAATAAGGGCTGGGGTAATAATAATAAGGGCTGGGGTAATAAGGGCTGGGGTAATAAGGGCTGGGTAATAAGGGCTGGGGTAATAAGGGCTGGGGTAATAAGGGCTGGGGTAATAAGGGCTGGGGTAATAAGGGCTGGGGTAATAAGGGCTGGGGTAATAAGGGCTGGGGTAATAAGGGCTGGGGTAATAAGGGCTGGGGTAATAAGGGCTGGGGTAATAAGGGCTGGGGTAATAAGGGCTGGGGTAATAAGGGCTGGGGTAATAAGGGCTGGGTAATAAGGGCTGGGTAATAAGGGCTGGGTAATAAGGGCTGGGGTAATAAGGGCTGGGGTAATAAGGGCTGGGGTAATAAGGGCTGGGGTAATAAGGGCTGGGGTAATAAGGGCTGGGGTAATAAGGGCTGGGGTAATAAGGGCTGGGGTAATAAGGGCTGGGGTAATAAGGGCTGGGGTAATAAGGGCTGGGGTAATAAGGGCTGGGGTAATAAGGCTTGGGGTAATAAGGGCTAATAATAAGGGCTGGGGTAATAAGGGCTGGGGTAATAAGGGCTGGGGTAATAAGGGCTGGGGTAATAAGGGCTGGGGTAATAAGGGTTGGGGTAATAAGGCTTGGGGTAATAAGGGCTGGGGTAATAAGGGCTGGGGTAATAAGGGCTGGGTAATAAGGGCTGGGTAATAAGGGATGGGGTAATAAGGGTTGGGGTAATAAGGGATGGGGCAATAAGGGCTGGGTAATAAGGGCTGGGTAATAAGGGCTGGGGTAATAAGGGCTGGGGTAATAAGGGATGGGGCAATAAGGGTTGGGGTAATAAGGCTTGGGGTAATAAGGCTTGGGGTAATAAGGGCTGGGGTAATAAGGGCTGGGGTAATGGGGGCTGGGGTAATAAGGGTTGGGGTAATAAGGGATGGGGTAATAAGGGTAGGGGTATTAAGGGCTGGGGTAATAAGGGTTGGGGTAATAAGGGCTGGGTAATAAGGGATGGGGTAATAAGGGTTGGGGTAATAAGGGTTGGGGTAATAAGGGATGGGGCATTAAGGGTTGGGGTATTAAGGGATGGGGTAATAAGGGTTGGGGTAATAAGGGCTGGGGTAATAAGGGTTGGTGTGTGAAATGTGAAATGTCAGAATAATAATAGAGAGAATGATTTATTTCAGCTTTTATTTCTTTCATCACATTCCCAGTGGGTCAGATGTTTACATACAGTCAATTAGTATTTGGTAGCATTTCCTTTAAATGGTTTAACTTGGGTCAAACGTTTCAGGTAGCCTTCCACAAGCTTCCCACAATAAGTTGGGTGAATTTTGTCCCATCCCTCCTGACAGAGCCTGGTATAACTGAGTCAGGTTTGTAGGCCTCCTTGCTCGAACACGCTTTTTCAGTTCTGCCCACAAATGTTCTATAGGATTGAGGTCAGGACTTTGTGATGGCCACTCCAATACCTTGACTTTGTTGTCCTTAAGCCGTTTTGCCGCAACTTTGGAAGTATGCTTGGGGTCATTGTCCATTTGGAAGACCCATTTGCGACCAAGCTTTAACTTCCTGACTGATGTCTTGAGATGTTGCTTCAATATATCCACATAATTTCCAACCTCATGATGCCATCTATTTTGTGAAGTGCACCAGTCCCTCCTGCAGCAAAGCACCCCCACAACATGATGCTGCCACCCCTGTGCTTCACGGTTGGGATGGTGTTCTTTGGCTTGCAAGCCTCCCCCTTTTTCCTCCAAACATAACGATCGTCATTATGGCCAAACAGTTCTATTTTTGTTTCATCAGACCAGAGGACATTTCCCTGAAAAGTACGGCCTTTGTCCCCATGTGCAGTTGCAAACCGTAGTCTGGCTTTTTTATGGCGGTTTTGGAGCAGTGGCCTCTTCCTTGCTGAGCGGCCTTTCTGGTTATGTCGATGTAGGACTCATTTTACTGTGGATATAGATACTTTTGTACCTGTTTCCTCCAGCATCTTCACAAGGTCCTTTGCTGTTGTTCTGGGATTGATTTGCACTTTTCGCACCAATGTACGTTCATCTCTAGGAGACAGAATGCGTCTCCTTCCTGAGCGGTATGACGGCTGCGTGGTCCCTTGGTGTTAATACTTGTGGACTATAGTTTGTACAGATGAATGTGGTACCTTCAGGCGTTGGTAAATTGTTCCCAAGGATGAACCAGACTTGTGGAGGTCTAAAAACAATTTCTGATGTCTTGGCTGATTTATTTTGATTTTCCCATGATGTCATGCAAAGAGGCACTAAGTTTGAAGGTAGTCCTTGAAATAAATCCACAGGTACACCTCCAATTGACTCACATGATGTCAATTAGCCTATCAGAAGCTTCTAAAGCCATGACATAATTTTCTGGAATTTTCCAAGCTGTTTAAAGGCACAGTCAACTTAGTGTATGTAAACTTCTGACCCACTGGAATTGTGATACAGTGAATTATAAGTGAAATAATCTGTCTGTAAACAATTGTTGGAAAAATGACTTGGGTCAAAATAAATATAAATGAGCATAAATATGGGTTGTATTTACAATGGTGTTTGTTCTTCACTGGTTGCCCTTTTCTCGTGGCAACAGGTCACAAATCTTGCAGCTGTGATGGCACACTGTGGAATTTCACCCAGTAGATATGGGAGTTTATCAAAATTGGGTTTGTTTTTCAAATTCTTTGTGGATCTGTGTAATCTGAGGGAAATATGTCTCTCTAATATGGTCATACATTTGGCAGGAGGTTAGGAAGTGCAGCTCAGTTTCCACCTCATTTTGTGGGCAGTGAGCACATACCCTGTCTTCTCTTGAGAGCCATGTCTGCCTACGGCGGCCTTTCTCAATAGCAAGGCTATGCTCACTGAGTCTGTACATAGTCAAGGCTTTCCTTAATTTTGGGTCAGTCACAGTGGTCAGGTATTCTGCCGCTGTGTACTCTCTGTTTAGGGCCAAATAGCATTCTAGTTTGCTCTGTTTTCTCATGATTTGGTTGGGTCTAATTGTGCTGCTGTCCTGGGGCTCTGTGGGGTGTGTTTGTGTTTGTGGACAGAGCCCCAGGACCAGCTTGCTTAGGGGACTCTTCTCCAGGTTCATCTCTCTGTAGGTGATGGCTTTGTTATGGAAGGTTTGGGAATCGCTTCCTTTTAGGTGGATATAGAATTTAACAGCTCTTTTCTGGATTTTGATAATTAGTGGGTATCGGCATAATTCTGCTCTGCATGCATTATTTGGTGTTCTACGTTGTACACGGAGGATATTTTTGCAGAATTCTGCGTGCAGAGTCTCAATTTGGTGTTTGTCCCATTTTGTGAAATCTTGGTTGGTGAGCGGACCCCAGACCTCACAACCATAAAGGGCTCTATGACTGATTCAAGTATTTTTAGCCAAATCCTAATTGGTATGTTGCTCTCTTTCTCTCTCTTCTCTGTTTGTTATTCCAGACCTAGTACCTCAGCTCTGAGGACCCTTCATGGCCTATGCCTTGCCCTGGCTAATGATATTCCAAACCCAAGGCCAATTGAGTGCCCTACCCTCTCATGTCCCCTTGGCCTTGCTGCCTTGCCCTGGCTGCCTTGGCTTGGCTGGCTCTCTGACAGGGCAGAGTGTGGATGTGTATGAAATGGCCCCCTATTCCTTATGTAGTGAACTTATCCTATGCAGGCTCTGGTCAAAAGTAGTGCACTGCTTAGGAAATAGTGTGTCCTTTCAGACACAGACTAGGACAGACAGTCAGCCAGTCAGTCAGTCAGTCAGCCAGTCATCCAATCAGCCAGTCATCCAATCAGCCAGTCAGCCAGTCATCCAATCAGCCAATCAGCCAGTCATCCAATCAGCCAGTCATCCAATCAGCCAGTCAGCCAGTCATCCAATCAGCCAGTCAGCCAATCAGCCAGTCAGCCAGTCAGTCAGCCAGTCATCCAATCAGCCAGTCAGCCAGTCAGTCATCCAATCAGTCAGCCAGTCAGTCAGTCAGTCAGTCATCCAATCAGCCAGCCAGCCAGTCATCCAATCAGCCAGTCAGTCAGTCATCCAATCAGCCAGTCAGTCAGCCAGTCATCCAATCAGCCAGCCGGCCAGTCAGCCAACCAACCAGTCAGCCAGCCGGCCAGTCAGCCAACCAGTCAGTCAGCCAAACAGTCAGCTGGCCATTCAGTCAGCCAGCCAACCAGTCAGCCAACCAGTCAGCCAGCCGGCCAGTCAGCCAACCAGTCAGTCAGCCAACCAGTCAGCCGGCCAGTCGGCCGGCCATTCAGCCAACCAGCCAGCAGTCAGTCAGCCGGCCAGTCAGTCACCCAACCAGTCAGTCGGCCAGCCAGCCAGCCGGCCAGTCAGTCACCCAACCAGTCAGCCAGTCAGCCAACCAGTCAGTCAGCCGGCCAGTCAGTCACCCAACCAGTCAGCCGGCCAGTCAGCCAGCTCTCAGCACCTCCACTCCTCCATATGAACCCAGCCATTACCAAAATAAAAAAGGTTGTTTCATTCACAGCCCTAACCCGGGGTTATCCAATCAGAACAGCCGTTCACCCACTCCTTTTAGATGATTGGGTTATCACAGCAAGTCAAAAAGTTTTGGCCGTCCTTTCATTTCCTCGTTAGACTGATAGTGAAGTGATTAATGCACGGATGGTTGGTTTCTCTCTCTCTGTATCTCTCTTTGTCTCTCTCTGTCTCTCTCTCTCTGTCTCTCTCTGTCTCTCTCTCTCTCTGTCTCTCTCTCTGTCTCTCTCTGTCTCCCTCTCTCTCTGTCTCTCTCTCTGTCTCTCTCTGTCTCCCTCTCTCTCTGTCTCTCTCTGTCTCTCTCTCTCTGTCGCTCTGTCTCTCTGTCTCTCTCTCTCTGTCTCTCTCTCTCTGTCTCTCTCTGTCTCTCTCTCTCTCTGTCTCTCTCTGTCTCCCTCTCTCTCTGTCTCTCTCTCTCTGTCGCTCTGTCTCTCTGTCTCTCTCTCTCTGTCTCTCTCTCCTCTCCTCTCCTCTCTCTCTCTGTCTCTCTCTCTCTCCCTCTCTCTCTGTGAACTTGGGTCGAGAGTTACATTGTTTCAGTCCTCTCTCTCTCTCTCTCTCTCTCTCTCTCTCTCTCTCTCTCTCTCTCTCTCCAACAGTTTAACCCAGGGTTATAGTTCTGAAACAGCACAGTTTAACCCAGGGTAATAGTTCTGAAACAGTTTAACCCAGGGTTATAGTTCTGAAACAGTTTAACCCAGGGTTATAGTACTGAAACAGTTTAACCCAGGGTAATAGTTCTGAAACAGTTTAACCCAGGGTTATAGTTCTGAAACAGTTTAACCCAGGGTTATAGTACTGAAGCAATTTAACCCAGGGTTATAGTTCTGAAACAGTTTAACCCAGGGTTATAGTACTGAAGCAATTTAACCCAGGGTTATAGTTCTGAAACAGTTTAACCCAGGGTTATAGTTCTGAAACAGTTTAACCCAGGTTATAGTTCTGAAACAGTTTAACCCAGGGTTATAGTTCTGAAACAGTTTAACCCAGGGTTATAGTTCTGAAACAGTTTAACCCAGGGTTATAGTACTGAAACAGTTTAACCCAGGGTTATAGTTCTGAAACAGTTTAACCCAGGGTTATAGTTCTGAAACAGTTTAACCCAGGGTTATAGTTCTGAAACAGTTTAACCCAGGTTATAGTTCTGAAACAGTTTAACCCAGGGTTATAGTTCTGAAACAGTTTAACCCAGGGTTATAGTTCTGAAACAGTTTAACCCAGGGTTATAGTGCTGAAACAGTTTAACCCAGGGTTATAGTACTGAAACAGTTTAACCCAGGGTTATAGTTCTGAAACAGTTTAACCCAGGGTTATAGTTTTGAAACAGTTTAACCCAGGGTTATAGTACTGAAACAGTTTAACCCAGGGTTATAGTTCTGAAACAGTTTAACCCAGGGTTATAGTTCTGAAACAGTTTAACCCAAGGTTATAGTTCTGAAACAGCACAGTTTAACCCAGGGTTATAGTTCTGAAACAGTTTAACCCAGGGTTATAGTTCTGAAACAGTTTAACCCAGGGTTATAATACTGAAACAGTTTAACCCAGGGTTATAGTTCTGAAACAGTTTAACCCAGGGTTATAGTTTTGAAACAGTTTAACCCAGGGTTATAGTACTGAAACAGTTTAACCCAGGGTTATAGTTCTGAAACAGTTTAACCCAGGGTTATAGTTCTGAAACAGCAGTTTAAATCTGGAGAGGAGAAGAACTTAGAGACAGTATGCTGATATAAACAGTAAAAAGTCCATAGAGTCTGAGATGGCACCATATTCCCTATGCAGTACACTACTTTAGACCAGGACCCTATGGCACCCTATTCCCTATGTAGTGCACTACTTTAGACCAGGGCCCTATGGCACACTATTCCCTATGTAGTGCACTACTTTTAGACCAGGGCCCTATGGCACCCTATTCCCTATGTAGTGCACTACTTTTAGACCTGGACCCAGGGTGCTCTATATAGGGGATAGGTTGCAATTTCCGATATTCCAGACTCCCATGTACACTGAACCAGTCTCCCATGGCTGTCATTACCAATACACTGAACCAGACTCCACTCCCATGGCTGTCATTACCAATACACTGAACCAGACACCCATGGCTGTCATTGCCAATACACTGAACCAGACTCCCATGGCTGTCATTACCAATACACTGAACCAGACTCCCATGGCTGTCATTACCAATACACTGAACCAGACTCCACTCCCATGGCTGTCATTACCAATACACTGAACCAGACACCCATGGCTATCATTACCAATACACTGAACCAGACTCCCATGGCTGTCATTACCAGTACACTGAACCGGACTCCCATGGCTGTCATTACCAGTACAGTCAACACCTTGGTTGTGTAGCCATGCCCCGTCAACACCTTGGTTGTGTAGCCATGCCCCGTCAACACCTTGGCTGTGTAACCATGTGTAACCATGACCTGTCAACACCTTGGTTGTGTAGCCATCCCCGTCAACACCTTGGCTGTGTGACCATGTGTAACCATGACCAGTCAACACCTTGGCTGTGGAACCATGACCAGTCAACACCTTGGCTGTGTAACCATGACCAGTCACCACCTTGGCTGTGTAACCATGACCAGTCACCACCTTGGCTGTGTAACCATGACCAGTCACCACCTTGGCTGTGTAACCATGCCCCGTCAACACCTTGGCTGTGTAACCATGTGTAACCATGACCCGTCAACACCTTGGCTGTGTAACCATGTGTAACCATGACCAGTCAACACCTTGGCTGTGGAACCATGACCAGTCAACACCTTGGCTGTGTAACCATGACCAGTCACCACCTTGGCTGTGTAACCATGTGTAACCATGCCCCGTCAACACCTTGGCTGTGTAACCATGTGTAACCATGACCCGTCAACACCTTGGCTGTGTAACCATGTGTAACCATGACCAGTCAACACCTTGGCTGTGTAACCATGTGTAACCATGCCCCGTCAACACCTTGGCTGTGTAACCATGTGTAACCATGACCAGTCAACCCCATGGCTGTGTAACCATGACCTGTCAACACCTTGGCTGTGTAACCATGTGTAACCATGACCCGTCAACACCTTGGCTGTGTAACCATGACCAGTCAACACCGTGGCTGTGTAACCATGTGTAACCATGACCCGTCAACAACATGGCTGTGTAACCATGACCCGTCAACAACATGGCTGTGTAACCATGACCAGTCAACACCTTGGCTGTGTAACCATGACCAGTCAACACCTTGGCTGTGTAACCATGTGTAACCATGACCAGTCAACACCTTGGCTGTGTAACCATGTGTAACCATGACCCGTCAACACCATGGCTGTGTAACCATGACCTGTCAACACCTTGGCTGTGTAACCATGACCTGTCAACACCTTGGCTGTGTAACCATGTGTAACCATGTGTAACCATGACCAGTCAACACCTTGGCTGTGTAACCATGTGGAACCATGACCAGTTAACACCTTGGCTGTGTAACCATGTGTAACCATGACCAGTCAACACCTTGGCTGTGTAACCATGTGTAACCATGACCCGTCAACACCAAGGCCCTTAACAGGGTGTCATCTGGGACACGCCCTCAGTATAAGTTATGTGGGAACGGCTAACCACTCCTACCTGAAGACTGTCACTTATAGAACGTCGCTATGTGGTCGTCACAGTGGCTCACAGGGGGTGTTGGGTTAGAGTGTGTGTGTGTGTGTGTGTGTGTGTGTGTGTGTGTGTGTGTGTGTGTGTGTGTGTGTGTGTGTGTGTGTGTGTGTGTGTGTGTGTGTGTCAGACTCTGGCCTCATGTCCATGTCAGGCAGGGAGGTGCAGGGTGACTGGAAACTACAGTCTAGCTGTAACAGGGGAAGTCACTCAATTGGCGACCTCAGCGCGTGACCTGGAAAAATGGGCCTTGTCCTATGAAAGCTGATCTGAGGTGAAGTACTGTGTGGAGTTGCCAGAGAGCTTATTCTTAGTCAGTCAGTCAGTATGAGGAGCAGTCAGTCAGTATGAGGGATCAGAAGAAGAACACCAGTCAGTCAGTATGAGGGACCAGGAGAAGAGCAGCAGTCAGTCAGTCAGTATGAGGGATCAGGAGAAGAGCAGCCAGTCAGTATGAGGGATCAGGAGAAGAGCAGTCAGTCACTCAGTATGAGGGATCAGGAGAATAGCAGTCAGGCAGTCAGTATGAGGGATCAGGAGAAGAGCAGCAGTCAGTCAGTCAGTCAGTATGAGGGATCAGGAGAAGAGCAGCCAGTCAGTCAGTATGAGGGATCAGGAGAAGAGCAGTCAGTCAGTCAGTATGAGGGATCAGGAGAAGAAGAGCAGTCAGTCAGTCAGTATGAGGGATCAGGAGAAGAGCAGTCAGTCAGTCAGTCAGTCAGTATGAGGGATCAGGAGAAGAGCAGCAGTCAGTCAGTCAGTCTGAGGGGGATCAGGAGAAGAGCAGTATGAGGGATCAGTCAGTCAGTCAGTATGAGGGATCAGGAGAAGAGCAGTCAGTCAGTCAGTATGAGGGATCAGGAGAAGAGCAGTCAGTCAGTCAGTCAGTATGAGGGATCTGGAGAAGAGCAGCAGTCAGTCAGTCAGTCAGTATGAGGGATCTGGAGAAGAGCAGCAGACAGTCAGTATGAGGGATCAGGAGAAGAGCAGTCAGGGAGAAGAGCAGCAGACAGTCAGTATGAGGGATCAGGAGAAGAGCAGTCAGTCAGTCAGTCAGTCATTATGTGGGATCAGGAGAAGAGCAGCAGTCAGTCATTCAGTCAGTATGAGGGATCAGGAGAAGAGCAGCAGTCAGTCAGTCAGTATGAGGGATAAGGAGAAGAGCAACAGTCAGTCTGTCAGTCAGTAAGAGGGATCTGGAGAAGAGCAGCAGTCAGTCAGTGTGAGGGATCAGGAGAAGTGCAGTCAGTCAGTCAGTATGAGGGTTCAGGAGAAGAGCAGCAGTCAGTCAGTCAGTCAGTATGAGGGATCTGGAGAAGAGCAGCAGTCAGTCAGTCAGTCAGTATGAGGGATCAGGAGAAGAGCAGTCAGTCAGTCAGTATGAGGGATTAGGAGAAGAGCAGCAGTCAGTCAGTATGAGGGATCAGGAGAAGAGCAGTCAGTCAGTCAGTCAGTCATTATGTGGGATCAGGAGAAGAGCAGCAGTCAGTCATTCAGTCAGTATGAGGGATCAGGAGAAGAGCAGCAGTCAGTCAGTCAGTATGAGGGATCAGGAGAAGAGCAGCAGTCAGTCAGTATGAGGGATCAGGAGAACAGCAGTCAGTCAGTCAGTATGAGGGATCTGGAGAAGAGCAGCAGTCAGTCAGTCAGTCAGTATGAGGGATCAGGAGAAGAGCAGTCAGTCAGTCAGTATGAGGGATTAGGAGAAGAGCAGCAGTCAGTCAGTATGAGGGATCAGGAGAAGAGCAGTCAGTCAGTCAGTCAGTCATTATGTGGGATCAGGAGAAGAGCAGCAGTCAGTCATTCAGTCAGTATGAGGGATCAGGAGAAGAGCAGCAGTCAGTCAGTCAGTATGAGGGATCAGGAGAAGAGCAGCAGTCAGTCAGTATGAGGGATCAGGAGAAGAGCAGTCAGTCAGTCAGTATGAGGGATCTGGAGAAGAGCAGCAGTCAGTCAGTATGAGGGATCAGGAGAAGAGCAGTCAGTCAGTCAGTATGAGGGATCAGAAGAGCAGCAGTCAGTCAGTCAGTATGAGGGATCAGGAGAAGAGCAACAGTCAGTCAGTCAGTATGAGGAATCTGGAGAAGAGCAGCAGTCAGTCAGTCAGTCAGTATGAGGGATCAGGAGAAGAGCAGCAGTCAGTCAGTCAGTATGAGGGATCAGGAGAAGAGCAGCAGTCAGTCAGTCAGTATGAGGGATCTGGAGAAGAGCAGTCAGTCAGTCAGTATGAGGGATCAGGAGAAGAGCAGTCAGTCAGTATGAGGGATCAGGAGAAGAGCAGTCAGTCAGTCAGTATGAGGGATCAGGAGAAGAGCAACAGTCAGTCAGTCTGTCATTATGAGGGATCAGGAGAAGAGCAGCAGTCAGTCTGTCAGTATGAGGGATCAGGAGAAGAGCAGCAGTCAGTCAGTCAGTATGAGGGATCAGGAGAAGAGCAGCAGTCAGTATGAGGGATCAGGAGAAGAGCAGCAGTCAGTCTGTCAGTATGAGGGATCAGGAGAAGAGCAGCAGTCAGTCAGTCAGTATGAGGAATCAGGAGAAGAGCAGTCAGTCAGTCAGTATGAGGGATCAGGAGAATAGCAGCAGTCAGTCAGTCAGTCATTATGAGGGATCAGGAGAAGAGCAGCAGTCAGTCAGTATGAGGGATCAGGAGAAGAGCAGTCAGTCAGTCAGTATGAGGGATCTGGAGAAGAGCAGCAGTCAGTCTGTCAGTATGAGGGATCAGGAGAAGAGCAGCAGTCAGTCAGTCAGTATGAGGGATCAGGAGAAGAGCAGCAGTCAGTCAGTCAGTATGAGGGATCAGGAGAAGAGCAGTCAGTCAGTCAGTATGAGGGATCAGGAGAAGAGCAGTCAGTCAGTCAGTATGAGGGATCTGGAGAAGAGCAGCAGTCAGTCAGTCAGTCAGTATGAGGGATCTGGAGAAGAGAAGCAGACAGTCAGTATGAGGGATCTGGAGAAGAGCAGCAGACAGTCAGTATGAGGGATCAGGAGAAGAGCAGTCAGTCAGTCAGTCAGTCATTATGTGGGATCAGGAGAAGAGCAGCAGTCAGTCATTCAGTCAGTATGAGGGATCTGGAGAAGAGCAGCAGTCAGTCAGTCAGTATGAGGGATAAGGAGAAGAGCAACAGTCAGTCTGTCAGTCAGTAAGAGGGATCTGGAGAAGAGCAGCAGTCAGTCAATCAGTATGAGGGATCTGGAGAAGAGCAGCCAGTCAGTATGAGGGATCAGGAGAAGAGCAGCCAGTCAGTATGAGGGATCAGGAGAAGAGCAGCAGTCAGTCAGTCAGTATGAGGGACCAGGAGAAGAGCAGCAGTCAGTCAGTCAGTATGAGGGATCAGGAGAAGAGCAGCCAGTCAGTCAGTCAGTCAGTATGAGGGATCAGGAGAAGTGCAGTCAGTCAGTATGAGGGTTCAGGAGAAGAGCAGCAGTCAGTCAGTCAGTCAGTATGAGGGATCTGGAGAAGAGCAGCAGTCAGTCAGTGTGAGGGATCAGGAGAAGTGCAGTCAGTCAGTCAGTATGAGGGATCAGGAGAAGAGCAGCAGTCAGTCAGTATGACGGATCAGGAGAAGAGCAGCAGTCAGTCAGTCAGTATGAGGGATCTGGTGAAGAGCAGCAGTCAGTCAGTATGAGGGATCTGGAGAAGTGCAGTCAGTCAGTCAGTCAGTATGACGTATCAGGAGAAGAGCAGCAGTCAGTCAGTCAGTATGAGGGATCTGGTGAAGAGCAGCAGTCAGTCAGTATGAGGGATCTGGAGAAGAGCAGCAGTCAGTCAGTCAGTATGAGGGATCAGGAGAAGAGCAGCAGTCAGTCAGTCAGTATGAGGGATCAGGAGAAGAGCAGCAGTCAGTCAGTCAGTATGAGGGATCTGGAGAAGAGCAGCCGGTCAGTATGAGGGATCAGGAGAAGAGCAGCCAGTCAGTATGAGGGATCAGGAGAAGAGCAGCAGTCAGTCAGTCAGTATGAGGGACCAGGAGAAGAGCAGCAGTCAGTCAGTCAGTCAGTCAGTATGAGGGATCTGGAGAAGAGCAGCAGTCAGTCAGTCAGTGTGAGGGATCTGGAGAAGAGCAGCAGTCAGTCAGTCAGTATGAGGGATCAGGAGAAGAGCAGCAGTCAGTCAGTCAGTATGAGGGATCTGGAGAAGAGCAGCAGTCAGTCAGTATGAGGGATCAGGAGAAGTGCAGTCAGTCAGTCAGTAGGGATCAGGAGAAGAGGAGCAGCAGTCAGTCAGTCAGTATGAGGGATCAGGAGAAGAGCAGCAGTCAGTCAGTCAGTCAGTATGAGGGATCAGGAGAAGAGCAGCAGTCAGTCAGTCAGTCAGTGAGGGGATCTGGAGAAGAGCAGTCAGTCAGTCAGTATGAGGGATCAGGAGAAGAGCAGCAGTCAGTCAGTCAGTCAGTATGAGGGATCTGGAGAAGAGCAGCAGTCAGTCAGTATGAGGGATCAGGAGAAGTGCAGTCAGTCAGTCAGTATGAGGGATCAGGAGAAGAGCAGCAGTCAGTCAGTCAGTCAATCAGTCAGGGGATCAGGAGAAGCAGCAGCAATCAGTCAGTCAGTCAGTATGAGGGATCAGGAGAAGAGCAGTCAGTGTGAGGGATCAGTCAGTCTGTCAGTATGAGGGATCAGGAGAAGAGCAGCAGTCAGTCAGTCAGTGAGGAATCAGGAGAAGAGCAGTCAGTCAGTCAGTATGAGGGATCAGGAGAATGAGCAGCAGTCAGTCAGTCAGTCATTATGAGGGATCAGGAGAAGAGCAGCAGTCAGTCAGTATGAGGGATCAGGAGAAGAGCAGCAGTCAGTCTGTCAGTATGAGGGATCAGGAGAAGAGCAGCAGTCAGTCAGTCAGTATGAGGAATCAGGAGAAGAGCAGTCAGTCAGTCAGTATGAGGGATCAGGAGAATAGCAGCAGTCAGTCAGTCAGTCATTATGAGGGATCAGGAGAAGAGCAGCAGTCAGTCAGTATGAGGGATCAGGAGAAGAGCAGTCAGTCAGTCAGTATGGGGGATCTGGAGAAGAGCAGCAGTCAGTCTGTCAGTATGAGGGATCAGGAGAAGAGCAGCAGTCAGTCAGTCAGTATGAGGGATCAGGAGAAGAGCAGCAGTCAGTCAGTCAGTATGAGGGATCAGGAGAAGAGCAGTCAGTCAGTCAGTATGAGGGATCAGGAGAAGAGCAGTCAGTCAGTCAGTATGAGGGATCTGGAGAAGAGCAGCAGTCAGTCAGTCAGTCAGTATGAGGGATCTGGAGAAGAGCAGCAGACAGTCAGTATGAGGGATCTGGAGAAGAGCAGCAGACAGTCAGTATGAGGGATCAGGAGAAGAGCAGTCAGTCAGTCAGTCAGTCATTATGTGGGATCAGGAGAAGAGCAGCAGTCAGTCATTCAGTCAGTATGAGGGATCTGGAGAAGAGCAGCAGTCAGTCAGTCAGTATGAGGGATAAGGAGAAGAGCAACAGTCAGTCTGTCAGTCAGTAAGAGGGATCTGGAGAAGAGCAGCAGTCAGTCAATCAGTATGAGGGATCTGGAGAAGAGCAGCCAGTCAGTATGAGGGATCAGGAGAAGAGCAGCCAGTCAGTATGAGGGATCAGGAGAAGAGCAGCAGTCAGTCAGTCAGTATGAGGGACCAGGAGAAGAGCAGCAGTCAGTCAGTCAGTATGAGGGATCAGGAGAAGAGCAGCCAGTCAGTCAGTCAGTCAGTATGAGGGATCAGGAGAAGTGCAGTCAGTCAGTATGAGGGTTCAGGAGAAGAGCAGCAGTCAGTCAGTCAGTCAGTATGAGGGATCTGGAGAAGAGCAGCAGTCAGTCAGTGTGAGGGATCAGGAGAAGTGCAGTCAGTCAGTCAGTATGAGGGATCAGGAGAAGAGCAGCAGTCAGTCAGTATGACGGATCAGGAGAAGAGCAGCAGTCAGTCAGTCAGTATGAGGGATCTGGTGAAGAGCAGCAGTCAGTCAGTATGAGGGATCTGGAGAAGTGCAGTCAGTCAGTCAGTATGACGTATCAGGAGAAGAGCAGCAGTCAGTCAGTCAGTATGAGGGATCTGGTGAAGAGCAGCAGTCAGTCAGTATGAGGGATCTGGAGAAGAGCAGCAGTCAGTCAGTCAGTATGAGGGATCAGGAGAAGAGCAGCAGTCAGTCAGTATGAGGGATCAGGAGAAGAGCAGTCAGTCAGTCAGTCAGTCATTATGTGGGATCAGGAGAAGAGCAGCAGTCAGTCATTCAGTCAGTATGAGGGATCTGGAGAAGAGCAGCAGTCAGTCAGTCAGTATGAGGGATAAGGAGAAGAGCAACAGTCAGTCTGTCAGTCAGTAAGAGGGATCTGGAGAAGAGCAGCAGTCAGTCAATCAGTATGAGGGATCTGGAGAAGAGCAGCCAGTCAGTATGAGGGATCAGGAGAAGAGCAGCCAGTCAGTATGAGGGATCAGGAGAAGAGCAGCAGTCAGTCAGTCAGTATGAGGGACCAGGAGAAGAGCAGCAGTCAGTCAGTCAGTATGAGGGATCAGGAGAAGAGCAGCCAGTCAGTCAGTCAGTCAGTATGAGGGATCAGGAGAAGTGCAGTCAGTCAGTATGAGGGTTCAGGAGAAGAGCAGCAGTCAGTCAGTCAGTCAGTATGAGGGATCTGGAGAAGAGCAGCAGTCAGTCAGTGTGAGGGATCAGGAGAAGTGCAGTCAGTCAGTCAGTATGAGGGATCAGGAGAAGAGCAGCAGTCAGTCAGTATGACGGATCAGGAGAAGAGCAGCAGTCAGTCAGTCAGTATGAGGGATCTGGTGAAGAGCAGCAGTCAGTCAGTATGAGGGATCTGGAGAAGTGCAGTCAGTCAGTCAGTCAGTATGACGTATCAGGAGAAGAGCAGCAGTCAGTCAGTCAGTATGAGGGATCTGGTGAAGAGCAGCAGTCAGTCAGTATGAGGGATCTGGAGAAGAGCAGCAGTCAGTCAGTCAGTATGAGGGATCAGGAGAAGAGCAGCAGTCAGTCAGTCAGTATGAGGGATCAGGAGAAGAGCAGCAGTCAGTCAGTCAGTATGAGGGATCTGGAGAAGAGCAGCCGGTCAGTATGAGGGATCAGGAGAAGAGCAGCCAGTCAGTATGAGGGATCAGGAGAAGAGCAGCAGTCAGTCAGTCAGTATGAGGGACCAGGAGAAGAGCAGCAGTCAGTCAGTCAGTCAGTATGAGGGATCTGGAGAAGAGCAGCAGTCAGTCAGTCAGTGTGAGGGATCTGGAGAAGAGCAGCAGTCAGTCAGTCAGTATGAGGGATCAGGAGAAGAGCAGCAGTCAGTCAGTCAGTATGAGGGATCTGGAGAAGAGCAGCAGTCAGTCAGTATGAGGGATCAGGAGAAGTGCAGTCAGTCAGTCAGTATAAGGGATCAGGAGAAGAGGAGCAGTCAGTCAGCCAGTCAGTATGCGGGATCAGGAGAGGAGCAGCAGTCAATCTCTCAGTCAGTCAGTCAGTATGAGGGATCAGGAGAAGAGCAACAGTCAGTCAGTCAGTCAGTAAGCGGGATCTGGAGAAGAGCAGCAGTCAGTCAGTGTGAGGGATCAGGAGAAGTGCAGTCAGTCAGTCAGTATGAGGGATCAGGAGAAGAGCAGCAGTCAGTCAGTCAGTATGAGGGATCAGGAGAAGAGCAGCAGTCAGTCAGTCAGTATGAGGGATCAGGAGAAGAGCAGCAGTCAGTCAGTGTGAGGGATCAGGAGAATAGCAGCAGTCAGTCAGTGTGAGGGATCAGGAGAAGTGCAGTCAATCAGTCAGTATGAGGGATAAGGAGAAGAGCAGCAGTCAGTCAGTCTGTCATTATGAGGGATCAGGAGAAGAGCAGCAGTCAGTCTGTCAGTATGAGGGATCAGGAGAAGAGCAGCAGTCAGTCAGTCAGTATGAGGAATCAGGAGAAGAGCAGTCAGTCAGTCAGTATGAGGGATCAGGAGAATAGCAGCAGTCAGTCAGTCAGTCATTATGAGGGATCAGGAGAAGAGCAGCAGTCAGTCAGTATGAGGGATCAGGAGAAGAGCAGCAGTCAGTCTGTCAGTATGAGGGATCAGGAGAAGAGCAGCAGTCAGTCAGTCAGTATGAGGAATCAGGAGAAGAGCAGTCAGTCAGTCAGTATGAGGGATCAGGAGAATCAGCAGTCAGTCAGGAGAAGAGCAGTCAGTCAGTCAGTATGGGGATCAGGAGAAGAGCAGTCAGTCAGTCAGTATGAGGGATCAGGAGAAGAGCAGCAGTCAGTCAGTCAGTATGAGGGATCAGGAGAAGAGCAGCAGTCAGTCAGTCAGTATGAGGGATCAGGAGAAGAGCAGTCAGTCAGTCAGTATGAGGGATCAGGAGAAGAGCAGTCAGTCAGTCAGTATGAGGGATCAGGAGAAGAGCAGCAGTCAGTCAGTCAGAAGAGCAGCAGACAGTCAGAGGGATCAGGAGAAGAGCAGCAGTCAGTCAGTCAGTATGAGGGATCAGGAGAAGAGCAGCAGTCAGTCAGTCAGTATGAGGGATCAGGAGAAGAGCAGTCAGTCAGTCAGTATGAGGGATCTGGAGAAGAGCAGCAGTCAGTCAGTCAGTCAGTATGAGGGATCTGGAGAAGAGCAGCAGTCAGTCAGTATGAGGGATCTGGAGAAGAGCAGCAGTCAGTCAGTCAGTATGAGGGATCTGGAGAAGAGCAGTCAGTATGAGGGATCAGGAGAAGAGCAGCAGTCAGTCAGTAGTCAGGAGAAGAGCAGCAGTCAGTCATGTAGGGATCAGGAGAAGAGCAGCAGTCAGTCAGTCAGTCATATGAGGGATCAGGAGAAGAGCAGCAGTCAGTCAGTCAGTCATGAGGGATCTGGAGAAGAGCAGCAGTCAGTCAGTCAGTCAGTCAGTCAGTATGAGGGATCTGGAGAAGAGCAGCAGTCAGTCAGTCAGTATGAGGGATCAGGAGAAGAGCAGCAGTCAGTCAGTCAGTCAGTAAGAGGGATCTGGAGAAGAGCAGTATCAGAGGAGGATCAGGAGAAGAGCAGCCAGTCAGTATGAGGGATCAGGAGAAGAGCAGCAGTCAGTCAGTATGAGGGATCAGGAGAAGAGCAGCAGTCAGTCAGTCAGTATGAGGGATCAGGACCAGTCAGTCAGTCAGTAGAGGGACAGGAGAAGAGCAGCAGTCAGTCAGTCAGTATGAGGGATCAGGAGAAGAGCAGTCAGTCAGTCAGTATGAGTCAGTCAGTCAGTATGAGGGATCAGGAGAAGTGCAGTCAGTCAGTATGAGGGTTCAGGAGAAGAGCAGCAGTCAGTCAGTCAGTCAGTATGAGGGATCTGGAGAAGAGCAGCAGTCAGTCAGTGTGAGGGATCAGGAGAAGTGCAGTCAGTCAGTCAGTATGAGGGATCAGGAGAAGAGCAGCAGTCAGTCAGTATGACGGATCAGGAGAAGAGCAGCAGTCAGTCAGTCAGTATGAGGGATCTGGTGAAGAGCAGCAGTCAGTCAGTATGAGGGATCTGGAGAAGTGCAGTCAGTCAGTCAGTATGAGGGTATCAGGAGAAGAGCAGCAGTCAGTCAGTCAGTATGAGGGATCTGGTGAAGAGCAGCAGTCAGTCAGTATGAGGGATCTGGAGAAGAGCAGCAGTCAGTCAGTCAGTATGAGGGATCAGGAGAAGAGCAGCAGTCAGTCAGTCAGTATGAGGGACCAGGAGAAGAGCAGCAGTCAGTCAGTCAGTATGAGGGATCAGGAGAAGAGCAGCAGTCAGTCAGTCAGTCAGTATGAGGGATCTGGAGAAGAGCAGCAGTCAGTCAGTATGAGGGATCAGAAGTGCAGTCAGTCAGTCAGTATGAGGGATCAGGAGAAGCAGCAGTCAGTCAGTCAGTCAGTATGAGGGATCAGGAGAAGAGCAGCAGTCAGTCAGTCAGTATGAGGGATCAGGAGAAGAGCAGCAGTCAGTCAGTGTGAGGGATCAGGAGAATAGCAGCAGTCAGTCAGTCAGTGAGGGATCAGGAGAAGTGCAGTCAGTCAGTCAGTATGAGGGATAAGGAGAAGAGCAGCAGTCAGTCAGTCAGTATGAGGGATCAGGAGAAGAGCAGCAGTCAGTCAATCAGTATGAGGGATCTGGAGAAGAGCAGCCAGTCAGTATGAGGGATCAGGAGAAGAGCAGCAGTCAGTCAGTATGAGGGATCAGGAGAAGAGCAGCAGTCAGTCAGTCAGTATGAGGGACCAGGAGAAGAGCAGCAGTCAGTCAGTCAGTCATGAGGGATCAGGAGAAGAGCAGCAGTCAGTCAGTCAGTATGAGGGATCTGGAGAAGAGCAGCAGTCAGTCAGTATGAGGGATCAGGAGAAGTGCAGTCAGTCAGTCAGTATGAGGGATCTGGAGAATAGCAGCAGTCAGTCAGTCAGTCAGTATGAGGGATCAGGAGAAGAGGAGCAGTCAGTCAGTCAGTATGCGGGATCAGGAGAGAGCAGCAGTCAGTCAGTCAGTCAGTAAGCGGGATCTGGAGAAGTGCAGTCAGTCAGTCAGTATGAGGGATCTGGAGAATAGCAGCAGTCAGTCAGTCAGTCAGTGTGAGGGATCAGGAGAAGTGCAGTCAGTCAGTCAGTATGAGGGATCAGGAGAAGAGCAGCAGTCAGTGTGTCATTATGAGGGATCAGGAGAAGAGCAGCAGTCAGTCAGTATGAGGGATCAGGAGAAGAGCAGTCAGTCAGTCAGTATGAGGGATCTGGAGAAGAGCAGCAGTCAGTCTGTCAGTATGAGGGATCAGGAGAAGAGCAGCAGTCAGTCAGTCAGTATGAGGGATCAGGAGAAGAGCAGCAGTCAGTCAGTCAGTATGAGGGATCAGGAGAAGAGCAGTCAGTCAGTATGGGGGATCAGGAGAAGAGCAGTCAGTCAGTCAGTATGAGGGATCTGGAGAAGAGCAGCAGTCAGTCAGTCAGTCAGTATGAGGGATCTGGAGAAGAGCAGTCAGTCTGTCAGTATGAGGGATCAGGAGAAGAGCAGTCAGTCAGTCAGTATGAGGGATCAGGAGAAGAGCAGCAGTCAGTCAGTCATTATGAGGGATCAGGAGAAGAGCAGCAGTCAGTCAGTATGAGGGATCAGGAGAAGAGCAGCAGTCAGTCAGTCAGTATGAGGGATCAGGAGAAGAGCAACAGTCAGTCAGTATGAGGAATCAGGAGAAGAGCAGTCAGTCAGTCAGTATGAGGGATCAGGAGAATAGCAGCAGTCAGTCAGTCAGTCAGTATGAGGGATGTAGAGAAGAGCAGTCAGTCTGTCATTATGAGGGATCAGGAGAAGAGCAGCAGTCAGTCAGTATGAGGGATCAGGAGAAGAGCAGTCAGTCAGTCAGTATGAGGGATCTGGAGAAGAGCAGCAGTCAGTCTGTCAGTATGAGGGATCAGGAGAAGAGCAGCAGTCAGTCTGTCAGTATGAGGGATCAGGAGAAGAGCAGCAGTCAGTCAGTCAGTATGAGGGATCAGGAGAAGAGCAGCAGTCAGTCAGTCAGTATGAGGGATCAGGAGAAGAGCAGTCAGTCAGTATGAGGGATCAGGAGAAGAGCAGTCAGTCAGTCAGTATGAGGGATCTGGAGAAGAGCAGCAGTCAGTCAGTCAGTCAGTATGAGGGATCTGGAGAAGAGCAGTCAGTCTGTCAGTATGAGGGATCAGGAGAAGAGCAGTCAGTCAGTCAGTATGAGGGATCAGGAGAAGAGCAGCAGTCAGTCTGTCAGTATGAGGGATCAGGAGAAGAGCAGTCAGTCAGTCAGTATGAGGGATCAGGAGAAGAGCAGCAGTCAGTCAGTCAGTATGAGGGATCAGGAGAAGAGCATCTTCACAAAGTCCTTTGCTGTTGTTCTGGGATTGATTTGCACTTTTCGCACCAATGTACGTTCATCTCTAGGAGACAGAATGCGTCTCCTTCCTGAGTGGTATGACGGCTGCGTGGTCCCTTGGTGTTTATACTTGTGGACTATAGTTTGTACAGATGAACGTGGTACCTTCAGGCGTTGGTAAATTGTTCCCAAGGATAAACCAGACTTGTGGAGGTCTAAAAACAATTTCTGATGTCTTGGCTGATTTATTTTGATTTTCCCATGATGTCAAGCAAAGAGGCACTAAGTTTGAAGGTAGTCCTTGAAATACATCCACAGGTACACCTCCAATTGACTCAAATGATGTCAATTAGCCTTTTCAGAAGCTTCTAAAGCCATGACATAATTTGCTGGAATATTCCAAGCTGTTTAAAATCAGTCAACTTAGTGTATGTAAACTTCTGACCCACTGGAATTGTGATACAGTGAATTATAAGTGAAATAATCTGTCTGTAAACAATAGTTGGAAAAATTACTGCACAAAGTAGAAGTCCTAACCGACTTGCCAAAACGCTAGTTTGTTAATAAGAAATTTGTGGAGTGTTTGAAAAACGAGTTTTAATAACTCCAACCTAAGTAAGTGTATGTTAACTTCTGACTTCAAATGTAGTTCCGTCTCTCACTGATGACCCATTGTCGACTCATTGTCGACCCACTGACGACCCACTGACGACCCACTGACGACCCACTGTCGACCCACTGACGACCCACTGTCGACCCACTGACGAACCACTGACGACCCACTGACGACCCACTGTCGACCCACTGACGACCCACTGTCGACCCACTGACGACCCACTGACGACCCACTGTCGACCCACTGACGACCCACTGTCGACCCACTGTCGACCCACTGACAGCCCACTGACGACCCACTGTCGACCCACTGACGGCCCACTGACGGCCCACTGACGACCCACTGTCGACCCACTGACGACCCATTAGTGGCCAAGTTGGCAGGACCTACTGACGGCACTACAGCAGTGCACTTGCGTCAGGTTTCTAGTTAGTCTGAATCAAGTAGGGTGAAGTTGCCCCTAGATGCTGGTCTTCAGTCAGTTTAGCATTTTATCCCCACTAATAAAGGGTTGTTCTGTAGCTCAGCTTGTAGAGCATGGCCCTATACAATGACAGGATAGTGGGTTTGGGAAGGGGAATATCATCTGTAGGGGAAGCTGATCCTAGATCTGAAGGGGAAGCTGATCCTAGATCTGAAGGGGATGTTGATCCTAGATCTGAAGGGGAAGCTGATCCTAGATCTGAAGGGGAAGCTGATCCTAGATCTGAAGGGGATGTTGATCCTAGATCTGAAGGGGAAGCTGATCCTAGATCTGAAGGGGAAGCTGATCCTAGATCTGAAGGGGATGTTGATCCTAGATCTGAAGGGGAAGCTGATCCTAGATCTGAAGGGGAAGCTGATCCTATATCTGAAGGGGAAGGGGAAGCTGATCCTAGATCTGAAGGGGAAGCTGATTCTAGATCTGTAGGGGAATCTGATCCTAAAGCTGTACGGGAAGCTGATCCTAGATCTGAAGGGGAAGTTGATCCTAGATCTGAAGGGGAAGCTGATCCTAGATCTGAAGGGGAAGCTGATCCTAGATCTGAAGGGGAAGTTGATCCTAGATCTGTAGGGGAAGCTGATCCTAGATCTGAAGGGGAAGCTGATCCTATATCTGAAGGGGAAGGGGAAGCTGATCCTAGATCTGAAGGGGAAGCTGATTCTAGATCTGTAGGGGAATCTGATCCTAAATCTGTACGGGAAGCTGATCCTAGATCTGAAGGGGAAGTTGATCCTAGATCTGAAGGGGAAGCTGATCCTAGATCTGAAGGGGAAGTTGATCCTAGATCTGAAGGGGAAGCTGATCCTAGATCTGAAGGGGAAGCCGATCCTAGATCTGAAGCGGAAGCTGATCCTAGATCTGAAGGGGAAGCTGATCCTAGATCTGTAGGGGAAGGGGAAGCTGATCCTAGATCGGAAGGGGAAGTTGATCCTAGATCTGAAGGGGAAGCTGATCCTATATCTGAAGGGGAAGGGGAAGCTGATCCTAGATCTGAAGGGGAAGCTGATCCTAGATCTGTAGGGGAATCTGATCCTAAATCTGTACGGGAAGCTGATCCTAGATCTGTAGGGGAAGGGGAAGCTGATCCTAGATCTGAATGGGAAGCTGATCCTAGATCTGAAGGGGAAGCTGATCCTAGATCTGAAGGGGAAGCTGATCCTAGATCTGCAGGGGAAGCTGATTCTAGATCTGTAGGGGAAGCTGATCCTAGATCTGAAGGGGAAGCTGATCCTAGATCTATACGGGAAGCTGATCCTAGATCTGTAGGGGAAGCTGATCCTAGATCTGTAGGGGAAGCTGATCCTAGATCTGAAGGGGAAACTGATCCTAGATCTGAAGGGGAAGCTGATCCTAGATCTGAAGGGGAAGATCCATCCTACTGTCCTGACCATCCTACTGTCCTGGCCATCCTACTGTCCTGACCATCCTACTGTCCTGACCATCCTACTGTCCTGGCCATCCTACTGTCCTGACCATCCTACTGTCCTGGCCATCCTACTGTCCTGACCATGCTACTGTCCTGGCCATGCTACTGTCCTGACCATCCTACTGTCCTGGCCATCCTACTGTCCTGGCCATCCTACTGTCCTGACCATCCTACTGTCCTGACCATGCTACTGTCCTGGCCATGCTACTGTCCTGACCATCCTACTGTCCTGGCCATCCTACTGTCCTGACCATCCTACTGTCCTGGCCATCCTACTGTCCTGACCATCCTACTGTCCTGACCATCCTACTGTCCTGACCATCCTACTGTCCTGGCCATCCTACTGTCCTGACCATCCTACTGTCCTGACCATCCTACTGTCCTGACCATCCTACTGTCCTGGCCATCCTACTGTCCTGACCATCCTACTGTCCTGACCATCCTACTGTCCTGACCATCCTACTGTCCTGACCATCCTACTGTTCTTCTTCTTGTTTTAAATATGTTTTGTTGTAGACTTCTGCTTCGCGTTCTTCATCATCATCGTCTTCTTTTGTGTTTTCTTTCAGGCGTGGCCCGATGGATCCTTCTGAGGGGTACCCAATACAGCAGACAGGCTGGGTTGGTCACTACCCTGGCCCCCAACCATCCTACCCCAATCCCAACTACCCCCAGAGTAGACACCAACTACCCCCAGGGTTGACCCCAACTACCCCCCCTAGGGTTGACCCCAGCTACCCCCAAGGGTTGACTCCAACTACCCCCTAGAGAGAACCCCAACTACCCCCCAGGGGTGATCCCCGCCAGGCCGACCCAGGGTACTACCACCCTCCTCCTCTACGCCAGGACGTCCCCCCGTCCCCCACTCTGCCCCTCCGAGCCCCCCGTTATGACACCATGAACCGTGGGGGAGGAGGAGGAGGAGGGTATCGCCAGGCCAGCCCAGAGAGGTTCGCCTACGGTGGGGAGGGACCGGCCCGTCACAATGATCCACGCCAGAAGAACCCCATGACTGCTGCTGTGTAGAGCCCGACCGGGATCAGTGGCTGTATGGAGTTCTGACCTAGGATCGGGTCCCCCCCTCCTCCTTTCATGTAGTCTCAATCATTTTGATCAAAAAGAGTGTTTTGATTGATACGGGCCCTTGGTCTGGTCCAGTAACTATAACTACAGTATCTGTCTGTCTAACTTTCTGCAACAGCCAATCAGACAGGGTTGTGACCAATATGGCTAGCTGTCAAACAACCACGTGTTTTATACACTATAGTGGCAGTCCATATTGTCTTATTAATTACTGGACGGTAGATGATCAAAGTAATCTGTACCTCGGAACATTCTGTACACACACACACACACAGGAAGGAGCAGCGAGCATTCTGGGAATTCCAACCACTACACTACATGTTGTATTAGCTTTTATATATTGTTGTTTTAACCTGATAATGCAGCTCCATAATGTCATTATCTTTCGCTGTTTTATCCTGATAATGCAGCTCCATAATATCATTATCTTTTTCTGTTTTATCCTGATAATGCAGCTCCATAATGTCATTATCTTTCTCTGTTTTATCCTGATAATGCAGCTCCATAATATCATTATCTTTTTCTGTTTTATCCTGATAATGCAGCTCCATAATATCATTATCTTTCTCTGTTTTATCCTGATAATGCGGTTCCATAATATCATTATCTTTTTCTGTTTTATCCTGATAATGCAGCTCCATAATGTCATTATCTTTCTCTGTTTTAACCCGATAATGCAGCTCCATAATGTCATTATCTTTCTCTGTTTTGACCTGATAATGCAGTCTCCATAATGTCCTTAGCTTCCACTGTACGGCTCCTCCCCAAATGGTATCCTCTTCTCTATATATAGAGCACTACTTTGAGCCTTTGTGGCCCTGTAAATTAGGTCAAACATTGTGCACTATATATATATAGGGAGTAGGATGCCATTTGAGACAGAACCAATCATTCACCACGTATTTACTTTAGACTAATGAAGGGTATTTTAGCTCTATAAGTCATTAATGTCTGATTATTATCATTAGGTAGAGAAGGCAGTAATCATAATATGGATGAATAGAATCATTGTATGATATTTCATTATTTTACTGAAACATACAGTAGGATATGAAATTATCTCCTGTCTTTGTCTAGACAGGAGAGAGATGTGGTTATGGAAGAGGAGATAATTGGAAGGAAAGAGGAGAGGAGAAGATGGGGGAGGACAGGAGAGGAGAGGAGAAGATGGGGGAGGAGAGGAGAGGAGAAGATGGTGGAGGACGGGAGAGGAGAGGAGAAGATGGTGGAGGACAGGAGAGGAGAGGAGAAGATGGGGAGGACAGGAGAGGAGAGGAGAAGATGGGGAGGTCAGGAGAGGAGAGGAGAAGATGGGGAGGACAGGAGAGGAGAAGATGGTGGAGGAGAGGAGAGGAGAGGAGAAGATGGGGGAGGACAGGAGAGGAGAGGAGAAGATGGTGGAGGACAGGAGAGGAGAGGAGAAGATGGGGGAGGACAGGAGAGGAGAAGATGGGGGAGGTCTGAGGTCTTGGCAGGAAGGCGGGAGAAGAAAGGGAAGCCAAGACCTCACCCTGTTGGGGGGTTTTCCTCTCTCTGTCTCTCTCTGTCTCTCTCTGTCTCTCTCCCTCTCTCTCCCTCTCTCTCTCTCTCTGTCTCTCTCTCTCTGTCTCTCTCTGTCTCTGTCTCGCTGTCTCTCTCTCCTTGTCTCTGTCTCTTTCTCCCCCTCTCTATCTCTGTCTCTCTCTCTAACTCTGTCTCTCTCTCTCTCTCCCCCTCTCTCTCCCCTGTCTCTCTCTCTCTGTCTCTCTCTCTCTCTCTCTCTCCCTGTCTCTCTGTCTCTCTCTCTCCCCCTCTCTCTCCCCTGTCTCTCTCTCTCTCTCTCTCTCCCCCTCTCTCTCTCCCTGTCTCTCTGTCTCTCTCTCTCTCTCTCTCCCCTGTCTCTCTCTCTCTGTCTCTCTCTCCTCTCTCTCTCCCTGTCTCTCTCTCTGTCTCTTTCTCCCCCTCTCTCACACTGTCTCTCTCCTCCCTGTCTCTTTCTCCCCCTCTCTCACACTGTCTCTCTCCCCCCTCTCTCACACTGTCTCTCTCCTCCCTGTCTCTTTCTCCCCCTCTCTCACACTGTCTCTCTCCCCCCTCTCTCTCCCTGTCTCTCCCTCTGTCTCATCACTCTTCCATGGATTAGCATGGAGAGAGAAAGAGAGACCATGGTACAGTCTGAAAGGCTTGGTTTGTGGTTTGATAGTGATGTGAACATTGCATGACATCGTCTTTATGCCTGCGCTAAACATGTTTTAGGATCTTAGATGGTTTTAATGTAGTTATTTTAACGTTAGGTAGACAGAGGTTCCAATGTAAAAGGTACTGTTGGTACTCACAGAAGGCCAAGATCTGAGGGAACGAACAATAACTATTCCTGAACAAAACACGACACAAAAAAATATGAATAAATCCAATGTCATGTATCATTAATAAGCATGTTTTATAACATATTTTACATTAAATAATCATGTTTAAAACACATTAGAAGTTGAAAGTGTCATTACTCACTATAGGGCTCTGGTCTAAAGTAGTGCACTATATAGGGCTCTGGTCTAAAGTAGTGCACTATATAGGGCTCTGGTCTAAAGTAGTGCACGATATAGGGCTCTGGTCTAAAGTAGTGCACTATATAGGGCTCTGGTCTAAAGTAGTGCACTATATAGGGCTCTGGTCTAAAGTAGTGCACTATATAGGGCTCTGGTCTAAAGTAGTGCACTATATAGGGCTCTGGTCTAAAGTAGTGCACTATATAGGGAATAGGGCTCTGGTCTATAGTAGTGCACTATGTAGGGAATAGGGCTCTGGTCTAAAGTAGTACCACTATATAGGGAATAGGGCTCTGGTCTATAGTAGTGCACTACATAGGGAACAGGGCTCTGGTCTATAGTAGTGCACTATATAGGGAATAGGGCTCTGGTCTATAGTAGTGCACTATATAGGGAATAGGGCTCTGGTCTATAGTAGTGCACTATATAGGGCTCTGGTCTAAAGTAGTGCACTATATAGGGAATAGGGCTCTGGTCTATAGTAGTGCACTATATAGGGAATAGGGCTCTGGTCTATAGTAGTGCACTACATAGGGAACAGGGCTCTGGTCTATAGTAGTGCACTATGTAGGGAATAGGGCTCTGGTCTATAGTAGTGCACTATATAGGGAATAGGGCTCTGGTCTATAGTAGTGCACTACATAGGGAACAGGGCTCTGGTCTATAGTAGTGCACTATATAGGGAATAGGGCTCTGGTCTATAGTAGTGCACTATATAGAGAAGAGGGCTCTGGTCTATAGTAGTGTACTATATAGGGAATAGGGCTCTGGTCTATAGTAGTGCACTATGTAGGGAATAGGGCTCTGGTCTATAGTAGTGCACTATGTAGGGAATAGGGCTCTGGTCTATAGTAGTGCACTATATAGGGAATAGGGCTCTGGTCTATAGTAGTGCACTACATAGGGAACAGGGCTCTGGTCTATAGTAGTGCACTATATAGGGAATAGGGCTCTGGTCTATAGTAGTGCACTATATAGGGAATAGGGCTCTGGTCTATAGTAGTGCACTACATAGGGAACAGGGCTCTGGTCTATAGTAGTGCACTATATAGGGAATAGGGCTCTGGTCTATAGTAGTGCACTATATAGAGAAGAGGGCTCTGGTCTATAGTAGTGTACTATATAGGGAATAGGGCTCTGGTCTATAGTAGTGCACTATGTAGGGAATAGGGCTCTGGTCTATAGTAGTGCACTATGTAGGGAATAGGGCTCTGGTCTATAGTAGTGCACTATATAGGGAATAGGGCTCTGGTCTATAGTAGTAGACTACATAGGGAATAGGGCTCTGGTCTATAGTAGTGCACTATGTAGGGAATAGGGCTCTGGTCTATAGTAGTGCACTATGTAGGGAATAGGGCTCTGGTCTATAGTAGTGCACTATGTAGGGAATAGGGCTCTGGTCTATAGTAGTGCACTATGTAGGAATAGGGCTCTGGTCTATAGTAGTGCACTATATAGGGAATAGGGCTCTGGTCTATAGTAGTGCACTACATAGGGAACAGGGCTCTGGTCTATAGTAGTGCACTATGTAGGGAATAGGGCTCTGGTCTATAGTAGTGCACTACATAGGGAATAGGGCTCTGGTCTATAGTAGTGCACTATGTAGGGAATAGGGCTCTGGTCTATAGTAGTGCACTATGTAGGGAATAGGGCTCTGGTCTATAGTAGTGCACTATGTAGGGAATAGGGCTCTGGTCTATAGTAGTGCACTATGTAGGGAATAGGGCTCTGGTCTATAGTAGTGCACTATGTAGGGAATAGGGCTCTGGTCTATAGTAGTGCACTACATAGGGAACAGGGCTCTGGTCTATAGTAGTGCACTATATAGGGAATAGATCCCTGGTCTATAGTAGTGCACTATGTAGGGAATAGGGCTCTGGTCTATAGTAGTGCACTATGTAGGGAATAGGCCTCTGGTCTATAGTAGTGCACTATAAAGGGAACAGGGCCCTGGTCTATAGTAGTGCACTATATAGGGAATAGGGCTCTGGTCTATAGTAGTGTACTATATAGAGAATAGGGCTCTGGTCTATAGTAGTGCACTATATAGGGAATAGGGCTCTGGTCTATAGTAGTGCACTATGTAGGGAATAGGGCTCTGGTCTATAGTAGTGCACTATATAGGGAATAGGGCTCTGGTCTATAGTAGTGCACTACATAGGGAACAGGGCTCTGGTCTATAGTAGTGCACTATATAGGGAATAGATCCCTGGTCTATAGTAGTGCACTATGTAGGGAATAGGGCTCTGGTCTATAGTAGTGCACTATGTAGGGAATAGGGCTCTGGTCTATAGTAGTGCACTATAAAGGGAACAGGCCCTGGTCTATAGTAGTGCACTATATAGGGAACAGGGCTCTGGTCTATAGTAGTGCACTATATAGGGAATAGGGCCCTGGTCTAAAGTAGTGTACTATATAGGGAATAGGGCTCTGGTCTATAGTAGTGCACTATGTAGGGAATAGGGCTCTGGTCTATAGTAGTGCACTATGTAGGGAATAGGGCTCTGGTCTATAGTAGTGCACTATATAGGGAATAGGGCTCTGGTCTATAGTAGTGCACTATGTAGGGAATAGGGCTCTGGTCTACAGTAGTGTACTATATAGGGAATAGGGCTCTGGTCTATAGTAGTGCACTACATAGGGAATAGGGCTCTGGTCTATAGTAGTGCACTATATAGGGAACAGGGTGCCATTTGGAACGTATACATCATGTTATTATGTGGATGTGACATGAGGTCACCATCTTTCTGCGTTAATTAACTGTTGATGATTGAAATATAATAGAAATTAAAGTCATCTTCTCTCCAACATGATTACATTAACATGTTCAACTCAATTAAATCCATTAAAACCCCCAAGATAAATGGTATCTTTAAAATAACAGATAGTAGTGCCAAATTAATGTTGAAGTCATTATCAATTAGGAGGTGGGGATATGTGATTACAGACTCATTTGGATAAATGTTGGATAAAGTTTTTCTGCTGTAAAGACTTAGGATCGTAACTTTACTCTTGGAAAGGAGTGAGAAGGAGGTGAGCTGGGAGGAGAGGGGAGGGGACTGGGGTGGAGGGGAGACCGGGAGGGGACTGGGGTGGAGGAGAGGGGAGGGGACTGGGGTGGAGGGGAGACCGGGAGGGGACTGTGGTGGAGGGGAGACCGGGAGGGGACTGTGGTGGAGGGGAGACCGGGAGGGGACTGGGGTGGAGGGGAGACCGGGAGGGGACTGTGGTGGAGGGGAGACCGGGAGGGGACTGGGGTGGAGGGGAGACTGGGAGGGGACTGGGGTGGAGGGGAGACCCGGAGGGGACTGGGGTGGAGGGGAGACCGGGAGGGGACTGGGGTGGAGGGGAGACCGGGAGGGGACTGGGGTGGAGGGGAGACTGGGAGGGGCTGGGGTGGAGGGGTGACCGGGAGGGGACTGGGGTGGAGGGGAGACCGGGAGGGGACTGGGGAGGAGGGGAGACTGGGAGGAGAGGGGAGGGGACTGGGGTGGAGGGGAGACTGGGAGGGGACTGGGGAGGAGGGGAGACCGGGAGGGGACTGGGGAGGAGGAGAGACCGGGAGGGGACTGGGGTGGAGGGGAGACCGGGAGGGGACTGGGGAGGAGGGTAGACTGGGAGGAGAGGGGAGGGGACTGGGGTGTGGGGGAGACAAGGAGGAGACCCCTCCTTCCCTCCCTCTCTCTCTCTCTCTCTGTGTGTGTCTCCCTGCCAATACATTCCCAGAGGAATTAAGCATTTGAGTTCTGAAGTAGGACTGTGCCAATGACCACACGACGTGGGAGAGCGAGAGAGAGGGTGTCCGTCTTGAGGAGTAGAAAGTGTTGCTGACAGCAGTGCGTGTGTGTGTGTGTGTGTGTGTGTGTGTGTGTGTGTGTGCGTGTGTGTGTGTGCGTGTGTCTGAGCAGTGGGAAGTGTTGCTGACAGCAGTGTGTGTGTGTGTGTGTGTGTGTGTGTGTGTGTGTGTGTGTGTGTGTGTGTGTGTGTGCGTGCGTGCGTGCGTGTGTGTGTGTGTGCGTGTGTCTGAGCAGTGGGAAGTGTTGCTGACAGCAGTGATCTGAGAGAGGGGCCTGAGGGGCCCAGCTCCCGTTCACATCCTGTCCTAGAGAAGGTCAGTTACAGCGTTTTAAGAAAGCTGAGTCGCTCTGTGTGTGTTCCTTTACTTCAGCCTGGTTGCATCTGGGGCAGAAGGGGACAGAGAGGGAGAAGAGGGGAGAGAAGGGGAGAAGAGGGGAGAGAAGGGGAGAAGAGGGGAGAAGAGGGGAGAGAAGGGGAGAAGAGGGGAGAGAAGGGGAGAAGAGGGGAGAAGAGGGGAGAGAAGGGGAGAAGAGGGGAGAAGAGGGGAGAGGGGGAGAAGAGGGGAGAAGAGGGGAGAGAGGGGGAGAGAAGGGGAGAAGAGGGGAGAGGGGGAGAAGAGGGGTAGAGAGAGGAGAAGAGGGGAGGGGGAGAAGGGGAGAAGAGGGTAGAGAGAGGAGAGGAGAAGAGGGGAGAGGGGGTAGAAGAGGGGAGAGGGGGAGAGAGGGGAGAAGGGGAGAAGAGAGGAGAGGGGGAGAAGAGGGGAGAAGAGGGGAGAGGGGGAGAAGAGGGGTAGAGAGAGGAGAAGAGGGGAGGGGGAGAAGGGGAGAAGAGGGTAGAGAGAGGAGAAGAGGGGAGAGGGGGTAGAAGAGGGGAGAGAGGAGAGAGGAGAGAGGGGGACAAGGGGGTAGAGAAGGGGGAGAAGGGGGTAGAGAGAAGAAAAGAGGGGAGGGGGAGAAGAGGGGGAGAAGGGGGTAGAGAGGGGGAGAAGGGGAGAAGAGGGGAGAAGACGGTTGGGGCAGGAGAGGGAGAAGAGGGGGAGAGACGGGGAGAAGAGGGGAGGGGGTAGAGCAAGAGGAGAAGCCTGGAGAGAGTTGATCCTCATCACACATACCCTTCCACCCACCCCACCTTTACCCACTCATGACCCTAAAGTCTAAACCTCTAGCAGCAGTGAAACAACGTTCCTGACCTCGCTTGGTCCTCAGTAGTCTAAGACGCAGTGTTTAGGGAGGCACAGACTCCTGCCTTGTTAACTACCCTCAGTTAGGTTTCATTGGGTTGCTAACCACCCCTGCTAATCTCGGTTAGGTTTCATTGGGTTGTTAACTACCCCTGCTACCCTCGGTTAGGTTTCATTGGGTTGTAAACTACCCCTGCTAACCTCTGTTAGGTTTCATTGGGTTGTTAACTACCCTCAGTTAGGTTTCATTGGGTTGTTAACTACCTCTGCTACCCTCAGTTAGGTTTCATTGGGTTGTTAACTACCCCTGCTACCCTCGGTTAGATTTCATTGGGTTGTAAACTACCCTCTGTTAGGTTTCATTGGGTTGTAAACTACCCTCGGTTAGGTTTCATTGGGTTGTTAACTACCCTGTTAGGTTTCATTGGGTTGTTAACTACCCTGCTACCCTCAGTTAGGTTTCATTGGGTTGTTAACTACCCCTGCTACCCTCGGTTAGGTTTCATTGGGTTGTTAACTACCCCTGCTACCCTCGGTTAGGTTTCATTGGGTTGTTAACTACCCTCAGTTAGGTTTCATTGGGTTGTAAACTACCCCTGCTACCCTCGGTTAGGTTTCATTGGGTTGTTAACTACCCCTGCTACCCTTGGTTAGGTTTCATTGGGTTGTAAACTACCCTCGGTTAGGTTTCATTGGGTGGTAAACTACCCTCGGTTAGGTTTCATTGGGTGGTAAACTACCCCTGCTACCCTCGGTTAGGTTTCATTGGGTTGTTAACTACCTCTGCTACCCTCAGTTAGGTTTCATTGGGTTGTTAACTACCCCTGCTACCCTCGGTTAGATTTCATTGGGTTGTAAACTACCCTCTGTTAGGTTTCATTGGGTTGTAAACTACCCTCGGTTAGGTTTCATTGGGTTGTTAACTACCCTGTTAGGTTTCATTGGGTTGTTAACTACCTCTGCTACCCTCAGTTAGGTTTCATTGGGTTGTTAACTACCCCTGCTACCCTCGGTTAGATTTCATTGGGTTGTAAACTACCCTCTGTTAGGTTTCATTGGGTTGTAAACTACCCTCGGTTAGGTTTCATTGGGTTGTTAACTACCCTGTTAGGTTTCATTGGGTTGTTAACTACCCCTGCTACCCTCAGTTAGGTTTCATTGGGTTGTTAACTACCCCTGCTACCCTCGGTTAGGTTTCATTGGGTTGTTAACTACCCCTGCTACCCTCGGTTAGGTTTCATTGGGTTGTTAACTACCCTCAGTTAGGTTTCATTGGGTTGTAAACTACCCCTGCTACCCTCGGTTAGGTTTCATTGGGTTGTTAACTACCCCTGCTACCCTTGGTTAGGTTTCATTGGGTTGTAAACTACCCTCGGTTAGGTTTCATTGGGTGGTAAACTACCCTCGGTTAGGTTTCATTGGGTGGTAAACTACCCCTGCTACCCTCGGTTAGGTTTCATTGGGTTGTAAACTACCCCTGCTACCCTCGGTTAGGTTTCATTGGGTTGTTTACTACCCCTGCTACCCTCGGTTAGGTTTCATTGGGTTGTAAACTACCCTCGGTTAGGTTTCATTGGGTTGTAAACTACCCTCGGTTAGGTTTCATTGGGTTGTAAACTACCCTGCTACCCTCGGTTAGGTTTCATTGGGTTGTAAACTACCCCTGCTACCCTCAGTTAGGTTTCATTGGGTTGTAAACTACCCTCGGTTAGGTTTCATTGGGTTGTAAACTACCCTGCTACCCTCGGTTAGGTTTCATTGGGTTGTAAACTACCCCTGCTACCCTCGGTTAGGTTTCATTGGGTTGTTAACTACCCCTGCTACCCTCGGTTAGGTTTCATTGGGTTGTAAACTACCCCTGCTACCCTCAGTTAGGTTTCATTGGGTTGTAAACTACCCCTGCTACCCTCGGTTAGGTTTCATTGGGTTGTAAACTACCCTCTGTTAGGTTTCATTGGGTTGTAAACTACCCTCGGTTAGGTTTCATTGGGTTGTTAACTACCCTGTTAGGTTTCATTGGGTTGTTAACTACCCCTGCTACCCTCGGTTAGGTTTCATTGGGTTGTTAACTACCCTCGGTTAGGTTTCATTGGGTTGTTAACTACCCTCAGTTAGGTTTCATTGGGTTGCTAACCACCCCTGCTAATCTCGGTTAGGTTTCATTGGGTTGTTAACTACCCCTGCTACCCTCGGTTAGGTTTCATTGGGTTGTAAACTACCCCTGCTAACCTCTGTTAGGTTTCATTGGGTTGTTAACTACCCTCAGGTAGGTTTCATTGGGTTGTTAACTACCTCTGCTACCCTCAGTTAGGTTTCATTGGGTTGTTAACTACCCCTGCTACCCTCGGTTAGATTTCATTGGGTTGTAAACTACCCTCTGTTAGGTTTCATTGGGTTGTAAACTACCCTCGGTTAGGTTTCATTGGGTTGTTAACTACCCTGTTAGGTTTCATTGGGTTGTTAACTACCCCTGCTACCCTCAGTTAGGTTTCATTGGGTTGTTAACTACCCCTGCTACCCTCGGTTAGGTTTCATTGGGTTGTTAACTACCCCTGCTACCCTCGGTTAGGTTTCATTGGGTTGTTAACTACCCTCAGTTAGGTTTCATTGGGTTGTAAACTACCCCTGCTACCCTCGGTTAGGTTTCATTGGGTTGTTAACTACCCCTGCTACCCTTGGTTAGGTTTCATTGGGTTGTAAACTACCCTCGGTTAGGTTTCATTGGGTGGTAAACTACCCTCGGTTAGGTTTCATTGGGTGGTAAACTACCCCTGCTACCCTCGGTTAGGTTTCATTGGGTTGTAAACTACCCCTGCTACCCTCGGTTAGGTTTCATTGGGTTGTTTACTACCCCTGCTACCCTCGGTTAGGTTTCATTGGGTTGTAAACTACCCTCGGTTAGGTTTCATTGGGTTGTAAACTACCCTCGGTTAGGTTTCATTGGGTTGTTATCTACCCCTGCTACCCTCGGTTAGGTTTCATTGGGTTGTAAACTACCCCTGCTACCCTCAGTTAGGTTTCATTGGGTTGTAAACTACCCTCGGTTAGGTTTCATTGGGTTGTAAACTACCCCTGCTACCCTCGGTTAGGTTTCATTGGGTTGTAAACTACCCCTGCTACCCTCGGTTAGGTTTCATTGGGTTGTTAACTACCCCTGCTGCTACCCTCGGTTAGGTTTCATTGGGTTGTAAACTACCCCTGCTACCCTCAGTTAGGTTTCATTGGGTTGTAAACTACCCCTGCTACCCTCGGTTAGGTTTCATTGGGTTGTTAACTACCCCTGCTACCCTTGGTTAGGTTTCATTGGGTTGTCAACTACCCCTGCTACCCTCGGTTAGGTTTCATTGGGTTGTAAACTACCCTCGGTTAGGTTTCATTGGGTTGTAAACTACCCTCGGTTAGGTTTCATTGGGTTGTTAACTACCCCTGCTACCCTCGGTTAGGTTTCATTGGGTTGCAACTACCCTCAGTTAGGTTTCATTGGGTTGTAAACTACCCCTGCTACCCTCGGTTAGGTTTCATTGGGTTGTTAACTACCCCTGCTACCCTTGGTTAGGTTTCATTGGGTTGTAAACTACCCTCGGTTAGGTTTCATTGGGTGGTAAACTACCCCTGCTACCCTCGGTTAGGTTTCATTGGGTTGTAAACTACCCCTGCTACCCTCGGTTAGGTTTCATTGGGTTGTTTACTACCCCTGCTACCCTCGGTTAGGTTTCATTGGGTTGTAAACTACCCTCGGTTAGGTTTCATTGGGTTGTAAACTACCCCTGCTACCCTCGGTTAGGTTTCATTGGGTTGTAAACTACCCCTGCTACCCTCAGTTAGGTTTCATTGGGTTGTAAACTACCCTCGGTTAGGTTTCATTGGGTTGTAAACTACCCCTGCTACCCTCGGTTAGGTTTCATTGGGTTGTAAACTACCCCTGCTACCCTCGGTTAGGTTTCATTGGGTTGTTAACTACCCCTGCTACCCTCGGTTAGGTTTCATTGGGTTGTAAACTACCCCTGCTACCCTCAGTTAGGTTTCATTGGGTTGTAAACTACCCCTGCTACCCTCGGTTAGGTTTCATTGGGTTGTAAACTACCCTCTGTTAGGTTTCATTGGGTTGTAAACTACCCTCGGTTAGGTTTCATTGGGTTGTTAACTACCCTGTTAGGTTTCATTGGGTTGTTAACTACCCCTGCTACCCTCGGTTAGGTTTCATTGGGTTGTAAACTACCCTCGGTTAGGTTTCATTGGGTTGTTAACTACCCTCAGTTAGGTTTCATTGGGTTGCTAACCACCCCTGCTAATCTCGGTTAGGTTTCATTGGGTTGTTAACTACCCCTGCTACCCTCGGTTAGGTTTCATTGGGTTGTAAACTACCCCTGCTAACCTCTGTTAGGTTTCATTGGGTTGTTAACTACCCTCAGTTAGGTTTCATTGGGTTGTTAACTACCTCTGCTACCCTCAGTTAGGTTTCATTGGGTTGTTAACTACCCCTGCTACCCTCGGTTAGATTTCATTGGGTTGTAAACTACCCTCTGTTAGGTTTCATTGGGTTGTAAACTACCCTCGGTTAGGTTTCATTGGGTTGTTAACTACCCTGTTAGGTTTCATTGGGTTGTTAACTACCCCCCTGCTACCCTCAGTTAGGTTTCATTGGGTTGTTAACTACCCCTGCTACCCTCGGTTAGGTTTCATTGGGTTGTTAACTACCCCTGCTACCCTCGGTTAGGTTTCATTGGGTTGTTACTACCCTCAGTTAGGTTTCATTGGGTTGTAAACTACCCCTGCTACCCTAGGTTAGGTTTCATTGGGTTGTTAACTACCCCTGCTACCCTTGGTTAGGTTTCATTGGGTTGTAAACTACCCTCGGTTAGGTTTCATTGGGTGGTAAACTACCCTCGGTTAGGTTTCATTGGGTGGTAAACTACCCTGCTACCCTCGGTTAGGTTTCATTGGGTTGTAAACTACCCCTGCTACCCTCGGTTAGGTTTCATTGGGTTGTTTACTACCCCTGCTACCCTCGGTTAGGTTTCATTGGGTTGTAAACTACCCACGGTTAGGTTTCATTGGGTTGTAAACTACCCTCGGTTAGGTTTCATTGGGTTGTAAACTACCCCTGCTACCCTCGGTTAGGTTTCATTGGGTTGTAAACTACCCTCGGTTAGGTTTCATTGGGTTGTTAACTACCCTCAGTTAGGTTTCATTGGGTTGCTAACCACCCCTGCTAATCTCGGTTAGGTTTCATTGGGTTGTTAACTACCCCTGCTACCCTCGGTTAGGTTTCATTGGGTTGTAAACTACCCCTGCTAACCTCTGTTAGGTTTCATTGGGTTGTTAACTTCCCTCAGTTAGGTTTCATTGGGTTGTTAACTACCTCTGCTACCCTCAGTTAGGTTTCATTGGGTTGTTAACTACCCCTGCTACCCTCGGTTAGATTTCATTGGGTTGTAAACTACCCTCTGTTAGGTTTCATTGGGTTGTAAACTACCCTCGGTTAGGTTTCATTGGGTGGTAAACTACCCCTGCTACCCTCGGTTAGGTTTCATTGGGTTGTAAACTACCCCTGCTACCCTCGGTTAGGTTTCATTGGGTTGTTAACTACCCCTGCTACCCTCGGTTAGGTTTCATTGGGTTGTTAACTACCCCTGCTACCCTCGGTTAGGTTTCATTGGGTTGTTAACTACCCTCAGTTAGGTTTCATTGGGTTGTAAACTACCCCTGCTACCCTCGGTTAGGTTTCATTGGGTTGTTAACTACCCCTGCTACCCTTGGTTAGGTTTCATTGGGTTGTAAACTACCCTCGGTTAGGTTTCATTGGGTGGTAAACTACCCTCGGTTAGGTTTCATTGGGTGGTAAACTACCCCTGCTACCCTCGGTTAGGTTTCATTGGGTTGTAAACTACCCCTGCTACCCTCGGTTAGGTTTCATTGGGTTGTTTACTACCCCTGCTACCCTCGGTTAGGTTTCATTGGGTTGTAAACTACCCTCGGTTAGGTTTCATTGGGTTGTAAACTACCCTCGGTTAGGTTTCATTGGGTTGTAAACTACCCCTGCTACCCTCGGTTAGGTTTCATTGGGTTGTTAACTACCCCTGCTACCCTCGGTTCGGTTTCATTGGGTTGTAAACTACCCCTGGTATACACAGTGATGACAGGCTCCATTTGTTTTGTAAAATGTGAAACAGCGCGTTTCTCATTCAATTCCTCCCCAGACAGGCAGACAGACCCTGAAAACAAGGCTGGTTTGATCTGCTATATGCCCTCCTTACCTCAGTCGTTAAGGGTGTGTCCCAAATGTATCCCTGTTCCCTATATGGTGCACTACTGTTGACCAGAACTTGGGAATAGGGTGCCATTTGGGATGACAGAAGTAGGGAATAGTGTGCGATTTAGGATACCAGAAGTAGGGAATAGGGTGCGATTTAGGATACCAGAAGTAGGGAATAGGGTGCGATTTAGGATACCAGAAGTAGGGAATAGTGTGCGATTTAGGATGCACTTTAATTGTTTGGTAGCCTCCCTTTCTTATCCTCACCTTTCCTACAGCGAAGATTTAAAAAACGTAATTAATTTGACAAGCCTTTAAACTCTATTAATCTTTAGATGTTCTCCTGTTAACTTGAGAATTTGAGAACGTTTTATATTCAGTGTTTTAGTTCTCGGTATATTAGGTTTGACTTGTGAACAGCGCTGTCATGCATTTCAAATGAGAAGACTTAATGCTTCTTCTTCTTGTTCATGTGTCTCAGTGCTTCAACACAGTCGTCTAGTGATGTGATGGAGAATTGGCTGCCGTCTTACAGGCTTTTAACAAACCATATTATTTTATTCGTTTTTTCACGTTGTTCATAACTTGTTTTGTACATAATATTGCTGCTACCTTCTCTATTTGACCGAAAATAACTTCTGGACATTAGAACTGCGATTGCTCACCTCAAACTGGACAAAGAGTTCTTCCTCAATGAGTCGGACGGGAGGGATATACTACTACAGGAGGGATATACTACTACAGGAGGGCGATACTACTACAGGAGGGATATAATACTGCAGGAGGGGGATACTACTACAGGAGGGAGATACTACTACAGGAGGGATATAATACTACAGGAGGGATATACTACTACAGGAGGGATATAATACTACAGGAGGGTTATATTACTACAGGAGGGATATACTACTACAGGAGGGGGATACTACTACAGGAGGGAGATACTACTACAGGAGGGAGATACTACTACAGGAGGGGTATACTACTACAGGAGGGAGATACTACAGGAGGGATATACTACTACAGACACCAGACCAGGCCCAGATCCCCGTGGTTCTACTACAGGAGGGATATACTACTACAGGAGGGATATACTACTACAGGAGGGTAATACTACTACAGGACGGTAATACTACTACAGGAGGGTAATACTACTACAGGACGGTAATACTACTACAGACACCAGACCAGGCCCAGATCCCCGTGGTTCTACTACAGGAGGGGTATACTACTACAGGAGGGATATACTACTACAGGAGGGTAATACTACTACAGGAGGGATATACTACTACAGGAGGGAGATACTACTACAGACACCAGACCAGGCCCAGATCCCCGTGGTTCTACTACAGGAGGGATATACTACTACAGGAGGGATATACTACTACAGGAGGGTAATACTACTACAGGAGGGTAATACTACTACAGACACCAGACCATGGGATGGGATGAACTGAAAGCACGTTTATCGTACCAACGGGACATTAAAAACTGTAATATCTTATGTTTCACAGAGTCGTGGCTGAACGACAACATTAATGACATACAGCTGGCCGGGTTATACACTATCAGCAGGACAGAACAGTAGCCTCTGGTAAGACACGGGGCGGGGGCCTATGCATTTATGTAAACAACAGCTGGTGCACAATATCTAAGGAAGTCTAGGTTTTTCTCGCCAGAGGTAGAGTATCTCATGATAAGCTGTAGACCACACTGTCTACCTAGAGAGTTTTCATCTGTGTTTTTCGTAGCTGTCTGCATACCACCACAGACCGATGCTGGCACTAAGACAGCACTTAATGAGCTGTATTCTGCCATAAGCAAACAGGTAAGCGTTGATCCAGAGGCGGCGCTCCTAGTGGCCGGAGACTTTAATGCAGGGAAACTTAAATCAGTTCTACCAAATCTCTGTCAACATGTTAAATGTGCAACCAGAGGGGAAAAAAACTCTGGACCACCTTTACCCCAAACACAGACTAGAATATGTTCTGGGGTTCTTCTGATGACATTGAGGAATAGACCACATCAGTCACTGGCTTCATCAATAAGTGCATCGAGGACGTCGTCCCCACAGTGACTGTACGTACATATCCTAACCAGAAGCCATGGATTACAGGCAACATTCTCACTGAGCTAAAGGGTAGAGCAGCCGCTTTCAAGGAGCAGGACTCTAACGTGGAAGCTTATAAGAGATCCTGCTATGCCCTCCGATGAACCATGAAACAGCCAAAGCGTCAATACAGGACTAAGATCAAATCGTACTACACCGTCTCTGACGCTCGTCAGATGTGGCAGGGCTTGAAAACTATTAGAGACTGCAGAGGGATGCACAGTCAAGAGCTGCCCAGTGACACAGTCTACCAGACGAGATAAATAACTTCTATGCTTGCTTTCAAATAACACTGAAACATGCATCAGCTGTTTCACGCGACGTTGTGACGCTGCCGATGTGAGCAAGACCTTTAAGTGTTCTAGGATGGGCACTTCTAATGTAAGTCTACGGCAGCACCCAGGGGGCTAGAATTGTCTAGCTCTACCCTTAGATTTGGGGATGACGTAGTGTCCCCATGAGTGACAGAACACTTAGCCAATCAAGGCGCAACTAGAGAAAATGACCAACCCCTACGTGTTTTCCGCTGGCTGCCCCACCACCACAGAAAGCACTGACATGAAAACATGAAATGACTCCGGGGGAATAGATATAACATCACTCAGAGATGCACAAAAAAAACAATATAACATTGAAAATGGGTGAATCTTTCCTTTAAATAGGGATCGGATTAGTGCAACTCTAGAAGTCTAATCCGAAGCCACTGAAGTGTCCGACTGAAGTGATTTGAGAGGGAAGCTACTCCGTTCTGCTGTGAACAGAGACTGAACATGCATCCCAAATGGAAACCTACTCCCTATGTAGTGCACTATATAGGGCTCTGGTCTATAGTAGTGCACTACCATAGGGTTCTGGTCTATAGTAGTGCACTATATAGGGAATAGGGCCCTGGTCTAAAGTAGTGCACTATATAGGGAATAGGGCCCTGGTCTATAGTAGTGCACTATATAGGGAATAGGGCTCTGGTCTATAGTAGTGTACTATATAGGGAATAGGGAGACATTTGGGATGCAGATAGAGACATCCTGAATACTTCTGGAGCAGCTTCCAATTTACAGAACTGGCAGATCTGTTACGTTCCCGGGATAGGTGTTGGGATGGGAGAAAGGGTATTTTCCGACACTGCGAATAATTTACAAGCCATGTGTTGTTTTGTGGTGAAACGTGATAATGAAAATAAATAAAGTTGAGATGATTTGCACCAGACAGAATCCACCAGACAGCCAGCGGTCCAATCAGATACCACAACAAGTCAGACGGGAGAGAGAGAGGTAGAGAGAGGGGAGGAGAGAGGGGAGGAGAGAGAGGTAGAGAGAGGGGAGGAGAGAGAGGGGAGGAGAGAGATCCTGTGTGGGGGAGACAGCAATCCCGCGTTCCCGAGCTGTTCGTATGTTGGGTGACAAACAGAGAGAGACAGACAGAGAAACACAGAGCCATGTGTTGTTTTGTGGTGAAAGAGAATGAAAATAAATAAAGAGAGATGAGACAGACAGAATCCACCAGAGAGCGGTCCAGAGATAGACAACAAGTCAGACAGAGAGAGACAGAGAGAGACAGGGAGAGACAGAGAGAGAGACAGGGAGAGGGAGAGACAGAGAGAGAGAGAGAGACAGAGAGAGACAGAGAGACAGAGCTGAGACAGAGAGACAGAGAGAGACAGAGAGAGGGAGACAGAGAGAGAGAGAGACAGAGAGAGAGAGAGACAGAGAGAGACAGAGAGAGAGACAGGGAGAGGGAGAGGGAGAGAGAGAGAGAGAGACAGAGAGAGACAGAGAGACAGAGAGAGAGAGAGAGACAGAGAGACAGACAGAGTTTGGAGGAGAGGCTCTAAATCCCCTTTTCATCCAGTCTCATCCTGCGACGGGGAAGATGAGCTGTCTCTCAAACAATGAGTGGAAACGGGGCTTGAAAGAGTTAAAAACGGATCAGGATTTAATTTCTGAATTAAAATGTCATTTTTTTCCCCGTGTGGGTGGCAGGCTGGTGGTTAAGTACAAGCGTATCCATTCATGATAATCTCTAGCCTATCCAGCCACAATGCCGCTATTGCCAACTCCTGGTGAGGACATGTGCAAAGCCAGGCTAAAGTGAAGAGCTGTTCTTAGCTGCCAACCACGTAATGTGGAATAAGGAGAGAGAAGATCCTTCCACAAAAAGTAGAGCCTAACTATTTTAACCTCAGCAGTTCAACAAGAGGCTCACACGGATTGTTATTGGAGAGCGATGATATCGTACTCTACACTCCATTTTCAGTCCTAACCGTGTGTATGTGACCAATAAGACACTGGTGAGAGGTAGTTCACCTATAGAGTACATGTTGCTATTTGGGATACAGTGTACTGTACACCACTGCTGTGGTCTTGGCTGGTTCTCAGGCTAACCATGATGAAGTCCTAACACACGTCTTGAAAGAATGGATGGGGATTTTACGTCAAACGGACAGTAATATAGGCCCCAATATAGAGGCCTGTCCTCCATCTTCCTCCCCCCGACTCACAACCCGTCTCAAATGACACGATTCATTGTTTGGTATACATTTACATGTTAGTCATTTAGCAGAGACTCTTCTCCAGAGCAACTTACGAGTAGTTCCCTCGTCTTACCACTAGGTGAGACGACAACACAATCCTATCATGTGCAGTACATTTTCCCTCAACAAGTAGTGCCCTCGTCGTAGCACAGCTAGGTGAGACGACAACACAACACAATCCTATCATGTGCAGTACATTTTCCCTCAACAAAGTATTTTGTCAGCGAAGTCAGTGCTCGTTGGTGCTCCGGTCGTGTCTGTAGATATACATCCTGGTTGTATGGTGAATGGATTAGAATGGGTCGTGTCTGTAGATATACATCCTGGTTGTACGGTGAATGGGTCGTGTCTGTAGATATACATCCTGGTTGTATGTATGGTGAATGGATTAGAATGGGTCGTGTCTGTAGATATACATTCTGGTTGTATGGTAAATGGGTCGTGTCTAGATATACATCCTGGTTGTATGGTAAATGGATTAGAATAGGTCGTGTCTGTAGATATTCATCCTGGTTGTATGGTAAATGGATTAGAATGGGTCGTGTCTGTAGATATACATCCTGGTTGTATGGTAAACTGATTAGAATGGGTCGTGTCTGTAGATATACATCCTGGTTGTATGGTGAATGGGTCGTGTCTGTAGATATACATCCTGGTTGTATGGTAAATGGATTGGAATGGGTCGTGTCTGTAGATATACATCCTTGTTGTATGGTAAATGGATTGGAATGGGTCGTGTCTGTAGATATACATCCTGGTTGTATGGTAAATGGATTGGAATGGGTCGTGTCTGTAGATATACATCCTGGTTGTATGGTAAATGGATTGGAATGGGTCGTGTCTGTAGATATACATCCTGGTTGTATGGTGAATGGGTAGATATACATCCTGGTTGTATGGTAAATGGATTGGAATGGGTCGTGTCTGTAGATATACATCCTGGTTGTATGGTAAATGGATTAGAATGGGTCGTGTCTGTAGATATACATCCTGGTTGTATGGTAAATGGATTAGAATGGGTCGTGTCTGTAGATATACATCCTGGTTGTATGGTTAGAATGGGTCGTGTCTGTAGATATACATCCTGGTTGTATGGTGAATGGGTCGTGTCTGTAGATATACATCCTGGTTGTATGGTAAATGGATTGAATGGGTCGTGTCTGTAGATATACATCCTGGTTGTATGGTAAATGGATTGGAATGGGTCGTGTCTGTAGATATACATCCTGGTTGTATGGTGAATGGGTCGTGTCTGTAGATATACATCCTGGTTGTATGGTAAATGGATTGAATGGGTCGTGTCTGTAGATATACATCCTGGTTGTACGGTGAATGGGTCGTGTCTGTAGATATACATCCTGGGTGTATGGTAAATGGATTGGAATGGGTCGTGTCTGTAGATATACATCCTGGTTGTATGGTGAATGGGTCGTGTCTGTAGATATACATCCTGGTTGTACGGTGAATGGGTCGTGTCTGTAGATATACATCCTGGTTGTATGGTGAATGGGTCGTGTCTGTAGATATACATCCTGGTTGTACGGTGAATGGGTCGTGTCTGTAGATATACATCCTGGGTGTATGGTAAATGGATTGGAATGGGTCGTGTCTGTAGATATACATCCTGGGTGTATGGTAAATGGATTGGAATGGGTCGTGTCTGTAGATATACATCCTGGGTGTATGGTAAATGGATTGGAATGGGTCGTGTCTGTAGATATACATCCTGGTTGTATGGTAAATGGATTGAATGGGTCGTTCTGTAGATATACATCCTGGTTGTATGGTGAATGGATTAGAATGGGTCGTGTCTGTAGATATACATCCTGGTTGTATGGTAAATGGATTAGAATGGGTCGTGTCTGTAGATATACATCCTGGGTGTATGGTAAATGGATTAGAATGGGTCGTGTCTGTAGATATAATGGATGATGGATTCACATAAACGGTGCAGCTCATATGTACAAATCTAGCCCCAAAACGTTTTAAGAACAAGCCATAGATATTCACATTCTAAGCGGGTCAAAGACTTTCTCTGCATCTCATGGTAACCCAGCACACGGGGCATCCAGACAGGAAACCTCGGCAACCACATGAAACAGGTGCTTTGTGTTGTCGGCTGCCTGCCGATCCTTAATAAATCCTGTTGGATCAGGATGTATGAGCTTGTTAAGAGGGTCTTCCAGCCTTTCACAGATCTTCACAAGTCTTAATTTCTGTAAATGAGAGGAGAAATGTGTAGTGTTACCTCTTATGAAACCTTTAACAGCCATTCCATAGTTGAGTCATCCACTGAGTGGTCATTTATTTATAAACAATTATTTTAAATTGTATCTAAACTGAAAGGCGAAGTTTTGAAGTAAAGATTTATTAAACCGCCATCTCAGTGTTTTTTTTCATTGGGAAGATTTGAAATGGACAAAGAATGGGATTATGATCAGATAGAATGGCCTGTAAGGTTTTTCTAAATTCCATGTTACCTGCAAAATCAGATGTTAAAACATAATAAATTCTCGAGAAAGTCTTAAAGCTAGCAGGAAAGCGTGTATAGTCCTTAGTTGTGGCCTTATGAAATCTCCAGATCTTGAAGAAGTTGTTTAAGTACATTGTAAGTGTTCACTTGTCATGACCGATGAGAAGGTCCAGATCCATCTGTCTTACAATCAATAATGGCAGTTCCAATAATAAGACTATAATCTGATAAATTGATCAGGCTTCTGGTTACAGAAGGGAGAACATCTTTGACATATGAGGTTAGGAGCAGAAATTAACTCAGAAAAAAAAAGAAACGTCCCTTTTTCAGGACCCTGTCTTTCAAAGGTAATTCATAAAAATCCAAATAACTTCACAGATCTTCATTGTAAAGGGTTTAAACACTGTTTCTCATGCTTGTTCAATGAACCATAAACAATTAATGAACATGCACCTGTGGAACGGTCATTAAGACACTAACAGTTTACAGACGGTATGCAATAAAGGTCACAGTTATGAAAACCTAGGACACTAAAGAGGCCTTTCTACTGACTCTGAAAAACACCAAAAGAAAGATGCCCAGGGTCCCTGCTCATCTGCGTGAACATGCCTTAGGCATGCTGCAAGGAGGAATAAGGACTGCAGATGTGGCCAGTGCAATAAATTGAAATGTCTGTACTGTGAGACGCCTAAGACAGTGCTACAGGGAGACAGGACGGACAGCTGATCATCCTCACAGTGGCAGACCACGTGTAACAACACCTGCACAGGATCGGTACATACAAACATCACACCTGCATGACAGGTACAGTATGGCAACAACAACTGCCCGAGTTACACCAGGAACGCACTATCCCTCCATCAGTGCTCAGACTGTCCGCAATAGGCTGAGAGAGGCTGGACTGAGGGCTTGTAGGCCTGTTGTAAGGCAGGTCCTCACCAGACATCACCGGCAACAACGTCACCTATGGGCACAAACCCACCGCCGCTGGACCAGACAGGACTGGCAAAAGTGGTCTTCACTGACGAGTCACGGTTTTGTCTCACCAGGGGTGATGGTCGGATTGACGTTTATCATCGAAGGAATAAGCGTTACACCGAGGCCTGTACTCTGGAGTGGGATTGATTTGGAGGTGGAGGGTCCATCATGGTCTGGGGTGGTGTGTCATAGCATCATCAGACTCATCTGGTTGTCATTGCAGGCAATCTCAATGCTGTGCGTTACAGGGAAGACATCCTCCTCCCTCATGTGGTACCCTTCCTGCAGGCTCATCCTGACATGACCGTCCAGCATGACAATGCCACCAGCCATACTGCTCGTTCTGTGAGTGATTTCCTGCAAGACAGGAATGTCAGTGTTCTGCCATGGCCAGCAAAGAGCCCGGATCTCAATCCCATTGTCTCAATCCCACATCTGGGACCTGTTGGATCGGAGGGTGAGGGCTAGGGCCATTCCCCCCAGAAATGCCCGGGAACTTGCAGGTGCCTTGGTGGAAGAGTGGGGTAACATCTCACAGCAAGAACTGGCAAATCTGGTGCAGTCCATGAGGATGAGATGCACTGCAGTACTTAATGCAGCTGGTGGCCACATCAGATACTGAAAGTTACTTTTGATTTTGACCACTGCTCTTTACTGGCATCATTCCTGGCCGTGCAGACCTGTTTAAACCAAGAGGCTTCTGTTCCTGGCCGTGCAGACCTGGTTAAACCTAGAGGCTTCTGTTCCTGGCCGTGCAGACCTGGTTAAACCTAGAGGCTTCTGTTCCTGGCCGTGCAGACCTGGTTAAACCTAGAGGCTTCTGTTCCTGGCCGTGCAGACCTGGTTTAAACCTAGAGGCTTCTGTTCCTGGCCTGTTCCTGCAGACCTGATTAAACCTAGGGCTTCTGTTCCTGGCCGTGACCTGACCTGGTTTAAACCTAGAGGGCTTCTGTTCCTGGCCGTGCAGACCTGGTTTAAACCTAGGGCTTCTGTTCCTGGCCATTCTGTTCAGACCTGGTTAAACCTAGGGGCTTCTGTTCCTGGCCGTGCAGACCTGGTTAAACCTAGGGTCTTCTGTTCCTGGCCGTGCAGACCTGGTTAAACCTAGGGCTTCTGTTCCTGGCCGTGCAGACCTGGTTTAAACCTGTTCCTGGCCGTGAGGCTTCTGTTCCTGGCCGTGCAGACCTGGTTAAACCTAGAGGTCTTCTGTTCCTGGTTTAAACCTAGAGGCTTCTGTTCCTGGACCTGGTTTAAACCTAGAGGCTTCTGTTCCTGGCCGTGCAGACCTGGTTTAAACCTAGAGGCTTCTGTTCCTGGCCGTGCAGACCTGGTTTAAACCTAGAGGCTTCTGTTCCTGGCCGTTCAGACCTGGTTAAACCTAGAGGGCTTCTGTTCCTGGCCGTGCAGACCTGGTTAAACCTAGAGGCTTCTGTTCCTGGCCGTGCAGACCTGGTTTAAACCTAGAGGCTTCTGTTCCTGGCCGTGCAGACCTGGTTAAACCTAGGGTCTTCTGTTCCTGGCCGTGCAGACCTGGTTTAAACCTACCTGGCCGTGCAGGGGGCTTCTGTTCCTGGCCGTGCAGACCTGGTTTAAACCTAGGGGCTTCTGTTCCTGGCCGTGCAGACCTGGTTTAAACCTAGGGGCTTCTTCTGTTCCTGGCCGTGCAGACCTGGTTTAAACCTAGGGGCTTCTGTTCCTGGCCGTGCAGACCTGGTTTAAACCTAGGGGACTTCTGTTCTGTTCCTGGCCGTGCAGACCTGGTTAAACCTAGAGGTTCCTGGCTTCTGTTCCTGGGCTTCTGTTCCTGGCAGACCTGGTTTAAACCTAGGGGACTTCTGTTGTTCTGGCCGTGCAGAACTGGTTAAACCTAGGGGCTTCTGTTCCTGGCCGTGCAGACCTGGTTTAAACCTAGAGGCTTCTGTTCCTGGCCGTGCAGACCTGGTTAAACCTAGGGGCTTCTGTTCCTGGCCCTGGTTTAAACCTAGAGGCTTCTGTTCCTGACCTGGTTTAAACCTAGGGGCTTCTGTTCCTGGCCGTGCAGAACTGGTTAAACCTAGGGGCTTCTGTTGCTGGCCGTGCAGAACTGGTTTAAACCTAGGGGGGCTTCTGTTCCTGGCCGTGCAGACCTGGTTTAAACCTAGGGGCTTCTGTTCCTGGCCGTGCAGAACTGGTTAAACCTAGGGGCTTCTGTTCCTGGCCGTTCAGACCTGGTTAAACCTAGAGGCTTCTGTTCCTGGCCGTTCAGACCTGGTTAAACCTAGAGGCTTCTGTTCCTGGCCGTGCAGAACTGGTTAAACCTAGGGGCTTCTGTTCCTGGCCGTTCAGACCTGGTTAAACCTAGAGGCTTCTGTTCCTGGCCGTTCAGACCTGGTTTAAACCTAGAGGCTTCTGTTCCTGGCCGTGCTATAGAAGAGGCAACAGTTTCACCAATTACATTACAAGATGTATTATTTTCTGGATTGACTCCTAAAAGAGAAATTGTATTATTGCATACTCAGTAAATGTTTATTATTGTTATGACCTGTTATTGCATACTCAGTAAATGTGTATTATTGTTATGACCTGTTATTGCATACTCAGTAAATGTGTATTATTGTTATGACCTGTTATTGCATACTCAGTAAATGTGTATTATTGTTATGACCTATTATTGCATACTCAGTAAATGTGTATTATTGTTATGACCTATTATTGCGTACTCAGTAAATGTGTGGAAAGCTACAGAGAAGCAGATGAGATCTAATCTTAAAATGTCATTCATACTCTCCAATATGGCGTAATAAAGAATTATTGTCGTGTAAAGAAACCATTTATATCAGATTCTTGGTCTGAGAAGGGTATTTATACTTTCAAAGACATATTCAATTTGAATGGACTCCTCAGTTTCCAGGATATCCACAGGTGTTTAATTGTTCCCTGGTTCATCATTTAGTCTTTACTCTGCCTATGGAGTCCTCTAGGTAACAGAACTAGTCTATCCATGCCAGCCTATGGAGTCCTCTGGGTAACAGAACTAGTCTATCCATGCCAGCCTATGGAGTCCTCTGGGTAACAGAACTACTCTATCCATGCAGCCTATGGAGTCCTCTGGGTAACAGAACTACTCTATCCATGCCAGCCTATGGAGTCCTCTAGGTAACAGAACTAGCCTATCGCCAGCCTATGGGGTCCTCTGGGTAACAGAACTAGTCTATCCATGCCAGCCTATGGAGTCCTCTGGGTAACAGAACTACTCTATCCATGCCAGCCTATGGAGTCCTCTGGGTAACAGAATTAGTCTATCCATGCAGCCTATGGAGTCCTCTGGGTAACAGAACTACTCTATCCATGCCAGCCTATGGAGTCCTCTGGGTAACAGAACTAGCCTATCCATGCCAGCCTATGGAGTCCTCTGGGTAACAGAACTAGCCTATCGCCAGCCTATGGGGTCCTCTGGGTAACAGAACTAGCCTATCGCCAGCCTATGGAGTCCTCTGGGTAACAGAACTAGCCTATCGCCAGCCTATGGAGTCCTCTGGGTAACAGAACTAGCCTATCCATGCCAGCCTATGGAGTCCTCTGGGTAACAGAACTAGCCTATCGCCAGCCTATGGAGTCCTCTGGGTAACAGAACTAGCCTATCCATGCCAGCCTATGGAGTCCTCTGGGTAACAGAACTAGCCTATCCATGCCAGCCTATGGAGTCCTCTGGGTAACAGAACTAGTCTATCCATGCCAGCCTATGGAGTCCTCTGGGTAACAGAACTAGTCTATCCATGCCAGCCTATGGAGTCCTCTGGGTAACAGAACTAGTCTATCCATGCCAGCCTATGGAGTCCTCTGGGTAACAGAACTAGTCTATCCATGCCAGCCTATGGAGTCCTCTGGGTAACAGAACTAGCCTATCCATGCCAGCCTATGGGTAGTCCTCTGGGGTTCTCTGGGTAACAGAACTAGTCTATCCATGCCAGCCTATGGAGTCCTCTGGTAACAGAACTAGCCTATCCATGCCAGCCTATGGAGTCCTCTGGGTAACAGAACTAGTCTATCCATGCCAGCCTATGGAGTCCTCTGGGTAACAGAACTAGTCTATCCATGCCAGCCTATGGAGTCCTCTGGGTAACAGAACTAGTCTATCCATGCCAGCCTATGGAGTCCTCTGGGTAACAGAACTAGTCTATCCATGCCAGCCTATGGAGTCCTCTGGGTAACAGAACTAGTCTATCCATGCCAGCCTATGGAGTCCTCTGGGTAACAGAACTAGTCTATCCATGCCAGCCTATGGAGTCCTCTGGGTAACAGAACTAGTCTATCCATGCCAGCCTATGGAGTCCTCTGTGTAACAGAACTAGTTGTACACTCAAAAGGAGTTGTTTCTAATATCTAAAGTTAATTTATTCTAGCAGCATGAAAACCAAATAAATTGGGAGACAGTATGGAGAAAATATATTTAGGATCGTCTGGAAATCCCAATCCCCAATTAATGAATAAAAAACATTTGCCATAGAACCTAACACCTAGAAAAAAGACATCACGTGGTTATTAGTCCACCACCAATTATGTGAGTTCTGCACCACTGGAAATGTCCCCCGGGGGGGTGGTTGAATTCCGGCGGAAAGTCAACGAAGTAGATAAAATACTGCAGGTACAGTAGTGATGTTACTTTAGGATGACTCTGATTGGTCAGAACGCCAACGGACAGTGTGGTTGGCAGGAACCACATCTGCTAAGTAAAAGTATTGTACAAACATGGATTCCACCTCGTCAGTTACCATTGCAACAATGGCTGCTCACGTTTAAGGAAATGGTACTTTTGGAGCACTTCACGCCCGGGATTCAAAGGTCAAAGGTGTCCACTCTGGACACACGGACAAAAGCAGTGGACATTTCTGAACTCTTAAAACCTCTGTGACTAGGGGGAGTATTTTCATTTTTGTTAAAATAACGTTCAACATTTCAGAGTCCTGATATTTTGCCAGGAATATAGTAGAATATGCATATGATAAGTTAGGATAGAAAACACTCTAAAGTTTCTAAAACTGGTTAAATATTGTCTGTGGCTATAACAGAACTGATGTTTAGCAGTCAAAAGCCTTCGATAAACTGGTCACCAAAAACACAAAAATAATATCCATCCGCGTCCTATTGAGCAGTGAATGGGCTACATGTCAAGCCCGAATACTTTTTCTACAGTTCCCGTTAGTTTTACGCCAATTTCATTTTCAGAAGTTTTACCCTTGGTTTGGTAGCATTGCGCATTTCACCTTTGGGCTCCCAGAGGATGTTTTGAATAAAAACATGGACCATGATTTCAAGACTTGAAAAACCAATTGATCCCCCGTGATCAATTTAATAGTTATTAAAAAATACCTTGAGGTTTGATTATAAAAGTAATTTGAATGATTTCTGTAAAATTATGGAGCAATTTTGTATATTTTTCGGAGGTTTCGTCTTGTAAAGGGGCATTTTTCTGCCAAACATGAAAAACAAATCAGATTTTCGCCTACAAAAATAATTTTTTGGAAAAACCCACATTGTGATGTTTAACTGGGAGTCTCATAGGAGTGCCAAAACATCCGAAGCTCATCAAAGGTAAATGATTTAATTTGATTTTAATTTGCTAATTTGGGTAGCGCCGGCTATTAATTTGATATTTTAAAAATCTGTGATGACTGGGGGTGATTAACAAATTAGCTTCTCATGCTTGTCTCAAAATATTTTACAAATCTGACTTGTGATTTTCACAATAGGAATATTTTCTAAAGTATTTATGTCCGTTTTAATGAAAGTTTGAGTTTTATTACGCTCCCTCATGCAGGATGGGTAGTCAAATATCCGATGATTTGACCAACGGGCAGGAACATCCTCCCTGTGAATAAATTTTAAAACTATTTCTAACTATATGATGTATTTTCATTTTTGGAAAATTACTATTCATATAAAATTATTTGATTTTTGTCAGGATGAGATGCTAGAATATGCATATAATTGACAGCTTAGGATAGAAAACACTCTAAAGGGGTGGGGTGTTCAATAAGTATGTCAATAAATGGATTGTATGAATCCTTTAAATTGAGATAATAAAAACTTGATTAAAAATAAGTAAAATGGAAGCAGGTTATCCTTTTCTCTCAGCCGAGCTAACAGCCAGCAAATCTTTCCTAATCTGCTTGATGGTGGTGTATTTACGATAGACAAATCTCTGTCCGTCATCTTGCGATTGTGTGGAAATCTGAGGCGTTTGTGCCCAGCTGTGGATAAAAAGACTGGTGGGCTAGCACTGCTAGCGTTAGCCTACTCCGTTTTCATGATGGCAAGCAGCTAACTGCTACTTAACAGGAATCCAGAACAAAAACTGACAGTCCCAGGCCAAGGGTCTTGAAATCTGTGGTTGTTCAGTAAACTACCGTACTCCCTCTGTTTAGCACATGGCCTCACATGTGAATCCTTAAAGAGATGGGTGGGGCTAAAGCTTAAGAGGGTGTGAACGATGCTGAATGGGTGTATACAAAGAAGAGTTATCCAGTAGGTACCAAAACATCCAAGGGACATTTTCCCAAAAGTGGGGTTTATCAACTTTCAAAGCAGAATGACTTTCCCATTGTTTGTCCACTGCTGTGTATGATAAACCGTTTTGTAGCTCTCTCTACTCTTTTCTTATATAGCACATGATCATGTCCATCCATATACAGTGAGGTAATATGTACAGTGAGGGAAAAAAGTATTTGATCCCCTGCTGATTTTGTGCGTTTAAAAAGATATGATCAGTCTATAATTTTAATGGTAGGTTTATTTAAACAGTGAGACAGAATAACAACAACAAACAAATCCAGAAAAATGCATGTCAAAAATGTTTTAATGAGGGAAATAAGTATTTGACCCCATCTCAATCAGAAAGATTTCTGGCTCCCAGGTGTCTTTTATACAGGTAACGAGCTGAGATTAGGAGCACACTCTTAAAAAAAAATTTCACACGCCCAATTTTTCAGTTTTTGAATTGTTAAAAAAGTTTGAAATATCCAATAAATGTCGTTCCACTTCATGATTGTGTCCCACTTGTTGTTGATTCTTCACAAAAAAATACAGTTTTATATCTTTATGTTTGAAGCCTGAAATGTGGCAAAAGGTCGCAAAGTTCAAGGGGGCCGAATACTTTCGCAAGGCACTGTACATGCCCGTCTGCCAATGAACATCTGAATGATTCAGAGGACAACTGAGTGAAAGTGTTGTGGTCAGATGAGACCAAAATGGAGCTCTTTGGCATCAACTCAACTCGCCGTGTTTGGAGGAGGAGGAGGAATGCTGCCTACGACCCCAAGAACACCATCCCCACCGTCAAACACGGAGGTGGAAACATTATGCTTTGGGGGTGTTTTTCTGCTAAGGTGACAGGACAACTTCACTCCATCAAAGGGACGATGGACGGGCCCATGTACCGTCAAATCTTGGGTGAAAACCTCCTTCCTTCAGCCAGGGCATTGAAAATGGGTGGTGGATGGGTAGTCCAGCATGACAATGACCTAAACACACAGCCTAGGCAACAAAGGAGTGGCTCAAGAAGAAGCACATTAAGGTTCTGGAGTGGCCTAGCCAGTCTCCAGACCTTAATCTCATAGACAATCTGTGGGGGAGCTGAAGGTTTGAGTTGCTAAACGTCGGCCTCGAAACCTTATTGACTTGGAGAAGATCTTCAAAGAGGAGTGGGACAAAATCCCTCCTGAGATGTGTGCAAACCTGGTGGCCAACTACAAGAAACGTCTGACCTCTGTGATTGCCAACAAGGGTTTTGCCACCAAGTACGAAGTCATGTTTTGCAGAGGGGTCAAAAACATTTTTCACATGTGTTTTTCTGGATTTTTTTGTTGTTATTCTGTCTCTGTTAAAATTATAGATAATTTCTTCTTCTTTTCTTTGTCAGTGGGAAAAATCAGTACAAAATCAGGGATCAAATACTTATTTCCCTCACTGTATCCTTTGAGAATTAAGTTCAGTCTATAATGGTACCCTATATGGTCAACAGTAGGGCACTAGAAAGGAAATAGGGGGTCATTTGAGGGTTTTAAGTAGGGCACTAGAAAGGAAATAGGGGGTCATTTGAGGGTTTTAAGTAGGGCACTAGAAAGGAAATAGGGGGTCATTTGAGGGTTTTTAATCTTTAGTCAGGTGAAGCCGTGAGACATGGTTTACACCTGGACTTGGAGTTTCATCATTCCAGACAAACACATTTATTAGCCAGTTAAAACACACAGACACAGAGAGAGAGAGAGAGACAGAGACAGAGAGAGAGAGAGGGAGAGGGAGAGACAGAGAGAGAGAGAGAGAGAGAGAGGGAGAGGGAGAGGGAGAGACAGAGAGAGAGAGAGAGACACACACTACAGAGCCCCAGGACAGCAGCACAATTAGACCCAACCAAATCATGAGAAAACAAAAAGATAACTACTTAACACATTGGAAAGAATTAACAAAAAAACAGAGCAAACTAGAATGCTATTTGGCCCTACACAGAGAGTACACAGCGGCAGAATACCTGACCACTGTGACTGACCCAAAATTAAGGAAAGCCTTGACTATGTACAGACTCAGTGAGCATAGCCTTGCTATTGAGAAAGGCCGCCGTAGGCAGACATGGCTCTCAAGAGAAGACAGGCTATGTGCTCACTGCCCACAAAATGAGGTGGAAACTGAGCTGCACTTCCTAACCTCCTGCCCAATGTATGACCATATTAGAGAGACATATTTCCCTCAGATTACACAGATCCACAAAGAATTTGAAAACAAATCCAATTTTGAAAAACTCCCATATCTACTGGGTGAAATTCCACAGTGTACATCACAGCAGCAAGATTTGTGACCTGTTGCCACGAGAAAAGGGCAACCAGTGAAGAACAAACACCATTGTAAATACAACCCATATTTATGCTTATTTATTTTATCTTGTGTCCTTTAGCCATTTGTACATTGTTAGAACACTGTATATATATATAATATGACATTTGTAATGTCTTTACTGTTTTGAAACTTCTGTATGTGTAATGTTTACTGTTAATTTTTGTTGTTTTTCACTTTATATATTCACTTTGTATGTTGTCTACCTCACTTGCTTTGGCAATGTTAACACATGTTTCCCATGCCAATAAAGCCCTTGAATTGAATTGAATTGACAGAGAGAGGGAGAGACAGAGAGAGAGAGAGAGGGAGAGGGAGAGACAGAGAGAGAGAGAGAGAGAGAGAGGGAGAGGGAGAGAGAGACAGAGAGACAGAGACAGAGAGAGAGAGAGAGAGAGAGACAGAGACAGAGAGAGAGAGAGAGAGAGAGAGAGAGACAGAGAGAGAGAGACAGAGAGAGAGAGAGAGAGACAGAGAGAGAGAGAGAGACAGAGAGAGAGAGAGAGACAGAGAGACAGAGAGAGAGAGAGAGAGACAGAGAGACAGAGAAAAAGACAGACAGAGACACAGAGACACAGAGACACAGAGACACAGAGAGACAGAGAGACAGAGAGAGAGAGAGAGAGAGAGAGAGAGAGAAAGAGACACAGAGAGACAGAGAGAGAAAGAGAGAGAGACAGACATATAGAGACAGACAGACAGACAGACAGACAGACAGACAGACAGACAGACAGACAGACAGACAGACAGACAGACAGACAGCGTGACAGAGAGAGAGAGAAAAAAATATAAATTCAGAGAGAAAGAAGTCATGCAGAAGAACAGCTCCTAACTTGTTATAACTTTTTGGTTGTTAAGAGTGAGATTGACACCATTAAATTAGCAAAAAAATGTATATAGGTAATCAAATTGTTCAACTGAAGATCGACACAGGAAGAGGTATGGGTTACTGAGCTGACGGAGCAGCCCCCCAGCTACACCACCTCCAGGCTGCTGAGAGACAGACTGGCTCTGTTAGAGGTATGGGTTACTGAGCTGAAGGAGCAGCCCCCCCACCCCAGCTACACCACCTCCAGGCTGCTGAGAGACAGACTGGCTCTGTTAGAGGTATGGGTTACTGAGCTGAAGGAGCAGCCCCCCAGCTACACCACCTCCAGACTGCTGAGAGACAGGCTGGCTCTGTTAGAGGTATGGGTTACTGAGCTGAAGGAGCAGCCCCCCCCCAGCGACACCACCTCCAGTCTGCTGAGAGACAGGCTGGCTCTGTTAGAGGTATGGGTTACTGAGCTGAAGGAGCAGCCCATCAGCTACACCACCTCCAGACTGCTGAGAGACAGGCTGGCTCTGTTAGAGGTATGGGTTACTGAGCTGAAGGAGCAGCCCCCACAGAGAACACCTCCAGACTGCTGAGAGACAGGCTGGCTCTGAGAGGTATGGGTTACTGAGCTGAAGGAGCAGCCCCCCAGCTACACCACCTCCAGTCTGCTGAGAGACAGGCTGGCTCTGTTAGAGGTATGGGTTACTGAGCTGAAGGAGCAGCCCCCAGCTACACCACCTCCAGACTGCTGAGAGACAGACTAGCTCTGTTAGAGGTATGGGCTACTGAGCTGAAGGAGCAGCCCCACTGACACCACCTCCAGCCCAGACACAGAGCTTCATACAGGACCACAGCTCTGGAGGAGGTAAAGGCCACCATGAGGAGAGAGCCTGACCACAGCTCTGGAGGAGGTAAAGGTTTCACATACCATGAGGAGAGAGCCTGACCACAGCTCTGGAGGAGGTAGAGGCCACCATGAGGAGAGAGCCTGACCACAGCTCCGGAGGAGGTAAAGGTCACCATGAGGAGAGAGCCTGACCACAGCTCTGGAGGAGGTAGAGGCCACCATGAGGAGAAAGCCTGACCACAGCTCCGGAGGAGGTAAAGGTCACCATGAGGAGAGAGCCTGACCACAGCTCTGGAGGAGGTAGAGGCCACCATGAGGAGAGAGCCTGACCACAGCTCCGGAGGAGGTAAAGGTCACCATGAGGAGAGAGCCTGACCACAGCTCTGGAGGAGGTAGAGGCCACCATGAGGAGAGAGCCTTACCACAGCTCCTGAGGAGGTAAAGGCCACCATGAGGAGAGAGCCTTACCACAGGAGATGGTAAAGGAGTTGTCTGTCATCAAGAGAGTGCTACAGCACAGAGAGCAGACTGTAGAGACTCCTAGAGAGATGCTGCAGCACAGAGAGCAGACTGTAGAGACTCCTAGAGAGAAGCTACAGCACAGAGAGCAGACTGTAGAGACTCCTAGAGAGATGCTGCAGCACAGAGAACAGACTGTAGAGACTCCTAGAGAGATGCTACAGCACGGAGAACAGACTGAACAGACTGTAGAGACTCCTAGAGCAGCTACAGCACAGAGAACAGACTGTAGAGACTCCTAGAGAGAAGCTACAGCACAGAGAACAGACTGTAGAGACTCCTAGAGAGAAGCTGCAGCACAGAGAACAGACTGTAGAGACTCCTAGAGAGAAGCTACAGCACAGAGAACAGACTGTAGAGACTCCTAGAGAGAAGCTACAGCACAGAGAACAGACTGTAGAGACTCCTAGAGAGAAGCTACAGCACAGAGAACAGACTGTAGAGACTCCTAGAGAGAAGCTACAGCACAGAGAACAGACTGTAGAGACTCCTAGAGAGAAGCTGCAGCACGGAGAACAGACTGTAGAGACTCCTAGAGAGAAGCTACAGCACAGAGAACAGACTGAACAGACTGTAGAGACTCCTAGAGAGAAGCTGCAGCCCAGAGAACAGACTGTAGAGACTCCTAGAGAGAAGCTACAGCACAGAGAACAGACTGTAGAGACTCCTAGAGAGAAACTGCAGCACAGAGAACAGACTGAACAGACTGTAGAGACTCCTAGAGAGAAACTACAGCACAGAGAACAGACTGTAGAGACTCCTAGAGAGAAGCTACAGCACAGAGAACAGACTGTAGAGACTCCTAGAGAGAAGCTACAGCACAGAGAACAGACTGAACAGACTGTAGAGACTCCTAGAGAGAAACTACAGCCCAGAGAACAGACTGTAGAGACTCCTAGAGAGAAACTACAGCCCAGAGAACAGACTGTAGAGACTCCCAGAGAGAAGCTACAGCACAGAGAACAGACTGTAGAGACTCCTAGACTGAAGCTACAGCACGGAGAACAGACTGTAGAGACTCCTAGAGAGAAGCTACAGCCCAGAGAACAGACTGTAGAGACTCCTAGAGAGAAGCTACAGCACAGAGAACAGACTGTAGAGACTCCTAGAGAGAAGCTACAGCACGGAGAACAGACTGTAGAGACTCCTAGAGAGAAGCTACAGCCCAGAGAACAGACTGTAGAGACTCCTAGAGAGAAGCTGTCAGCACAGAGAACAGACTGTAGAGACTCCCAGAGAGAAGCTGCAGCCCCTCACCACCCCTAACAACCCCACTGACCCACCTTTACCCACAATCCCCCCCCCCATACCGACAACCCTTTACCCACACCCCCAGTCAACAAGGAGGCTCACATGGGGACACCTACTACAGAGAGACGCTCTCTGGTCCCCCCTGACACGCCCCCTGACACACACCTCCATGTACACAGGCCCTGTGTACCCCAGCCACAGACACCCCTCCATGTACACAGGCCCTGTGTACCCCAACCACAGACACCCCTCCATGTACACAGGCCCTGTGTACCCCAACCACAGACACCCCTCCATGTACACAGGCCCTGTGTACCCCAGCCACAGACACCCCTCCATGTACACAGGCCCTGTGTACCCCAACCACAGACACCCCTCCATGTACACAGGCCCTGTGTACCCCAACCACAGACACCCCTCCATGTTCACAGACCCTGTGTACTCCAGCCACAGACTGTAAACCCACTACTCTGGTAAAACCCACTGAGGTGTCCATCCTCATTGACTCAAATCGAAATTCCTCCAAGAGGATAAACTCTTCCCCCAACACAAGGTGTCCAAAATATGGTGCCCAAAAACACAGGATGCACTCCACATCCTGTCCCAGCCTGACTTTGGCACACCAGGCCACATTATTATTCACACCGGCACCAACAACCTGCGAGAGGAGCAGGAAAGAGTAGGCAGCCTGGTCAACAGAGTAGCAGAGAGGGCCTCTGAGTGGTTCCCCAAATACCACATCACCATCTCCACGGCAAACGGCAAAAGAAGCACAATTGAAATTGATTAAAAAAACTAAACCAGAAAGACCACAGATGACTGGTCTGATGCAAACTGGTTTGATGCAGAATTATAAGGAAAAAACAGTATCAGAGAGGTGTAGGAGATGTGTAGGAGAGGTGTCAGAGAGGTGTAGGAGATGTGTAGGAGAGGTGTAGGAGAGATGTAGGAGATGTGTAGGAGAGGTGTCAGAGAGGTGTAGGAGAGGTGTAGGAGAGGTGTCAGAGAGGTGTAGGAGATGTGTAGGAGAGGTGTCAGAGAGGTGTAGGAGAGGTGTCAGAGAGATGTAGGAGATGTGTCAGAGAGGTGTAGGAGAAATGTCAGAGAGGTGTAGGAGAGGTGTCAGAGAGGTGTAGGAGAGGTGTCGGAGAGGTGTAGGAGAGGTGTAAGAGAGGTGTAGGAGAGATGTCAGAGAGGTGTAGGAGAGGTGTAGGAGAGATGTCAGAGAGGTGTAGGAGAGGTGTCAGAGAAGTGTAGGAGAGGTGTAGGAGAGATGTCAGAGAGGTGTAGGAGATGTGTCAGAGAGGTGTAGGAGAGGTGTAAGAGAGGTGTAGGAGAGATGTCAGAGAGGTGTCAGAGAGGTGTAGGAGAGATGTCAGAGAGGTGTAGGAGAGGTGTAGGAGAGGTATAGGAGAGGTGTCAGAGAGGTGTAGGAGAGGTGTAGGAGAGGTGTAGGAGAGGTGTAGGAGAGATGTAGGAGAGGTGTAGGAGAGGTGTAGGAGAGGTGTAGGAGAGGTGTAGGAGAGGTGTAGGAGAGGTGTAAGAGAGGTGTAGGAGAGGTGTAGGAGAGATGTGAGATGTAGGAGAGGTGTAGGAGAGGTGTAGGAGAGGTGTAGGAGAGGTGTAGGTGAGATGTAGGAGAGGTGTAAGAGAGGTATAGGAGAGGTGTCAGAGAGGTGTAGGAGAGATGTAGGAGAGGTGTAGGAGAGGTGTAGGAGAGGTGTAGGTGAGATGTAGGAGAGGTGTAAGAGAGGTATAGGAGAGGTGTCAGAGAGGTGTCGGAGAGGTGTAGGTGAGATGTAGGAGAGATGTAGGAGAGGTGTCAGAGGGTGTAGGAGAGGTATAGGAGAGGTGTAAGAGAGGTATAGGAGAGATGTAAGAGAGGTGTAGGAGAGGTGTAGGAGAGGTGTAGGTGAGGTATAGGAGAGATGTAAGAGAGGTGTAGGAGAGGTGTAAGAGAGGTATAGTAGAGGTGTAGGAGAAAAAACAACTTGAATTGACAGAAAAAGATGTTGTGAAATATATATCCCCTCCTCAGAAACCCCATATTACTCAGAGGAGATCTTCCCCACACTTAAGGAAGAGACGTGCCATTTCCAAGCCCAAGGAAATGTGCTCATCTGTGGGGACACAAATTCGCGCACAGGAACACTACCTGATCTAACGACCACATGAGGGGACAGCTTTATTACAGGCCATACTGTTTCTAACTGCCTTAATCTCCCCATAGAAACAACAGTGACAGCACCGTCAACAACAAAGGAAGATATTTGTTGCAGCTCTGTAGAAGCCTGGGTCTGGTAGGTTACGGGGGGACTCTTTGGGGAGAATCACCTACTGCTCACCTCTTGGCCACAGCACAGTAGACAATATGATCACAGACATTGACCCTTTCTCTCTCAAGCCACTAACACCTCTGTCTGATCGCAGCCAAATTACATTGTTCCTCATGAGAACAACTGAAATTGATTTATTAAAAAGAAAAACTACCACAGATGACAACTGGTTTGATGCAGAATGTAAAATTATAAGGAAAAAACATAGAACACCTCCAACTAAAAGCACAGAGAAATGGAGAATTACTCCTTCATTACTGTGAGACTTTAAAACTCTGTCAATGTCACTCAGAACCAAAAAAGCACAGTACAACAGCAAGCAGCTGATACTAATTGAGGAGTCATAAACACAAACATCTTCTGACAAAAAACTAGAAAAAACTAAAAAAATTGAATCAAGAGGAATTAGTGAAACAAAATGGTGACCTATGACCTATGGACAACCCATTTTAAAACACTACAACACCGTTCAAATTGATACAAACGCAGAACAACATCAAATTCATGAGAAGTTGAATGGACTAGTTAATGCTATAAAGGACAGTCAAAATCCATTGGACTCCCAAATTACTGACCAGGAGCTCTATAAGAAACTAAACTATTACTGACCAGGAGCTCTATAAGACACTAAACTATTACTGACCAGGAGCTCTATAAGAAACTAAACTATTACTGACCAGGAGCTCTACAAGAAACTAAACTATTACTGACCAGGAGCTCTACAAGACACTAAACTATTACTGACCAGGAGCTCCACAAGAAACTAAACTATTACTGACCAGGAGCACTATAAGAAACTAAACTATTACTGACCAGGAGCTCTACAAGAAACTAAACTATTACTGACCAGGAGCTCTATAAGAAACTAAACTATTACTGACCAGGAGCACTATAAGAAACTAAACTATTACTGACCAGGAGCACTATAAGAAACTAAACTATTACTGACCAGGAGCTCTACAAGAAACTAAACTATTACTGACCAGGAGCAATGCGGACCTGATGGCATCCTAAATGAGATGCTCAAATTCACTCGTGCAACATTTCATTTGGCTATTTTAAAATTGTTTAATTTGATCCTGAGTGTAGGTTATTTCCCTGACATTTGGAATCAAGGACTCATAACCCCAACCTTTAAGAACGGAGACAAATTTGACCCTAACAATTATAGAGGCATTTGTGTGAACAGTAACCTGGGGAAGGTTTTCTGTAGTATTATAAATGTAAGAGTTCTTAACTTCCTTAATAAGCCCAATGTCTTGAGTAACAGACAAATTGGATTTATACCAAAACATCGCACGGCTGATCATATTTACACCCGACACACCCTGATAGATAAACATGTCCACCAAAATAATACCAAAATGTACGCTTGCTTTATCGACTTCCGAAAAGCATTTGATTCTATTTGGCATACAGGACTGTTCTACAAAGTCATTGAAAGTTGTGTAGGGGGTAAAACACAAGACATAATTAAATCAATGTCTACTGGCAAAACGTGCAGCATTAAAGTTGGCAAGAAAGTAACAGAATTCTTTAACCAGGGGCGGGGCCTTCGCCAGGGTTGTAATCTGAGCCCTGCACTCTTCAATATTTACATCAACGAATTGGCCACTATTCTAGAAAAATCCTCAGCCCCTGGTGTTAGTCTCCACAATTCAAAGGTTAAATGCCTGCTCTTCGCAGATGACCTGTGCCTGCGTCACCCACAGCACATGGCCTACAGCAGAGCCTGGACCTGCTAGAGCAGTACTGATGGACCTGGGCCCTGGCAGTAAATCCCAAAAAGACTAAAAATAATGATTTTCCAGAGAAGATCCAGATCTCAGGGAATTAGACCAAAGTTCTCAATTAGTACAAAATATATAGAGTACTGCACACACTACAATTACTGAGGTTTAAATATATAGAGTACTGTACACACTACAATTACTGAGGTTTAAATATATAGAGTACTGTACACACTACAATTACTGAGGTTTAAATATATAGAGTACTGCACACACTACAATTACTGAGGTTTAAATATATAGAGTACTGTACACACTACAATTACTGAGGTTTAAATATATAGAGTACTGTACACACTACAATTACTGAGGTTTAAATATATAGAGTACTGTACACACTACAATTACTGAGGTTTAAATATATAGAGTACTGCACACACTACAATTACTGAGGTTTAAATATATAGAGTACTGCACACACTACAATTACTGAGGTTTAAATATATAGAGTACTGTACACACTACAATTACTGAGGTTTAAACATAGAGTACTGTACACACTACAATTACTGAGGTTTAAATATATAGAGTACTGTACACACTACAATTACTGAGGTTTAAATATATAGAGTACTGTACACACTACAATTACTGAGGTTTAAATATATAGAGTACTGCACACACTACAATTACTGAGGTTTAAATATATAGAGTACTGTACACACTACAATTACTGAGGTTTAAATATATAGAGTACTGTACACACTACAATTACTGAGGTTTAAATATATAGAGTACTGTACACACTACAATTACTGAGGTTTAAATATATAGAGTACTGTACACACTACAATTACTGAGGTTTAAATATATAGAGTACTGCACACACTACAATTTCTGAGGTTTAAATATATAGAGTACTGCACACACTACAATTACTGAGGTTTAAATATATAGAGTACTGTACACACTACAATTACTGAGGTTTAAATATATAGAGTAGTGTACACACTACAATTACTTAGGTTTAAAAATAAGCTCAACTGGACACCTTAATGAGGCAGTGAATGAACTGAGAGAGAAAGCACGCAGGGCATTCTACACCATTAAAAAACACATTCAAATTGAAATACCTATTAAAATGTGGCTAAAACAAATTGAATGTGTCATTGAACCAATTGCACTTTATGGCAGTGAGGTGTGAGATCCACTTGCAGAACAAGATTTCATCAAATGGGACAAACACCCCATTGAAACCCTGCATGCAGAGTTCTGTGAGATTCTCCTACATGTCCAGAGGAAAACTACAGAATTAGAATTAGGCCAATATCCACTAATAATAAAAACTCAAAAAAGAGCAATTCAGTTTTGTAAACATCTAAAATACAGGGACCCCCTCTGATATCATTACCAAGCCCTGCAATGCCAAGAGCTGAGCAAAGAAAAGAGTCCCCTCATCCAGCTGGTCCTGGGGCTGAGTTCACATACCAGAACATCCAATCAATCAGAATAAACCAAATTACAACACAGTCAAAACAAAACTATGTTGCTTATTGGGAAACACCAACACAGAGCAAAATGCAGTGCTATCTGGCCCTAAATGGACAGTACACTGTGGCTAAATATTTGACCATGGTTACTGATCAAAACCTTAGAAAAACCTTGACAACGTACAGGCTCAGTGAGCACAGCCTTGCCATTGAGAAGAGTAGTAGGAAAACCTGGCTCCCTGTGGAGGAAAGGCTGTGCAACCACTGCACCACAGCAGAACCTGAGACAGAGCTGCATTTCCTGACAAAATGTAAAAAATCTAAAACACTTAGAGAGTGTCATTTCCCCAAATTTGAAACCCTTATTCAAGGTTTCAAAGACCTCTCTGATGAGAGTAGGTCACCCGTCTTGGCAGGGGGAGGACGCAGAGAGCTGTGGGTTGGCAGAGCACTACATTGAAGACCTCTCTGATGAGGATAGGCCACCCGTCCTGTTGGGGGAGGAGGCAGAGAGCTGTGGGTTGGCAGAGCACTACATTGCTGCCTGCCATAAGATGAGGGACAGAGTCTGACAGACCAACATGTCCTCTATGCTTATTGTTATTATTGAATGTGTTGGTTATTTTGACCCTTGGTTATTGTTGTTACTATTGTCCCGTTGTCACGACTTCCGCCGAAGTTGGTCCCTCTCCTTGTTCGGGCGGCGCTCGGCAGAGAGGAGCGAGAGAGAGAGAGAGATAGAGAGAGAGTCTGTGCGTGTGTGTGCGTACGTGCATGTGTGTGTGTCGGTGTGTGTGTTCTGATGGAGGTTTCCCTGGTTAAATTCCTCACATCACTGGTTCTGGGTCTAACGCTACCTACAGACCCATTACTCTGAGCCCAGAGTGAAACAGTCCAGAAACCAAGCTCTCAGAGGAAGGGGTGTGTGTGTGTGTGTGTGTGTGTGTGTGTGTGTGTGTGTGTGTGTGTGTGTGTGTGTGTGTGTGTGTGTGTGTGTGTGTGTGTGTGTGTGTGTGTGTGTGTGTGTGTGTGTGTGTGTGTGTGTGTGTGTGAGTGTCTGTGAGAGTGTGTGTGTGTGTCTCATAACACTCAGTGAAGATGGATGGAGTTCACTCGGTGAATAAGCTCTCTAACTTCCTGTTGAAAAACCCTCACCTTTCAGAACCCTTTCTAGCTTCCTGTTGAAAAACCCTCACCTTTCAGAACCCTTTCTAGCTTCCTGTTGAAAAACCCTCACCTTTCAGAACCTTTTCTAGCTTCCTGTTGAAAAACCCTCACCTTTCAGAACCCTTTCTAGCTTCCTGTTGAAAAACCCTCACCTTTCAGAACCTTTTCTAGCTTCCTGTTTAAACAGCCTCACCTTTCTGAACCCTCTCTAACTTCCTGTTGGAACAGCCTCACCTTTCTGAACCCTCTCTAACTTCCTGTTGGAACAGCCTCACCTTTCTGAACCCTCTCTAACTTGCTGTTGGAACAGCCTCAGCTTTCAGAACCCTCTCTAACTTCCTGTTGGAACAGCCTCACCTTTCTGAACCCTCCCTAACTTCCTGTTGGAACAGCCTCACCTTTCAGAACCCTCTCTAACTTCCTGTTGGAACAGTCTCACCTTTCAGAACCCTCTCTAACTTCCTGTTGGAACAGTCTCACCTTTCAGAACCCTCTCTAACTTCCTGTTGGAACAGCCTCACCTTTCAGAACCCTCTCTAACTTCCTGTTGGAACAGCCTCACCTTTCAGAACCCTCTCTAACTTCCTGTTGGAACAGTCTCACCTTTCAGAACCCTCGTTAAGCCTGAAAAATGTCACCCTCGTTAAGTTCACCCAGATCCTCACCAATTTGTAAATTCCCTTCTAGGTCTAAGAAGCTACTTGTTTTCTTAGCTGGTCACTGCTGTGTAATGCTAGCTGTACTCTGCCATGTTTAGCTCAGCCATATGTTTTCCTAGCTGTGTAATGTTTAGCTAAGCCATATGTTTTCCTAGCTGTGTAATGTTTAGCTCAGCCATATGTTTTCCTAGCTGTGTAATGTTTAGCTCAGCCATATGTTTTCCTAGCTGTGTAATGTTTAGCTAAGCCATATGTTTTCCTAGCTGTGTAATGTTTAGCTAAGCCATATGTTTTCCTAGCTGTGTAATGTTTAGCTCAGCCATATGTTTTCCTAGCTGTGTAATGTTTAGCTCAGCCATATGTTTTCCTAGCTGTGTAATGTTTAGCTAAGCCATATGTTTTCCTAGCTGTGTAATGTTTAGCTCAGCCATATGTTTTCCTAGCTGTGTAATGTTTTCCCATAGCTGTGTTGCTAACTGTGTCTGCCATGTTTAGCTCAGCCATACGTTTTCCTAGCTGTGTAATGCTAACTGTGTCTGCCATGTTTAGCTCAGCCATATGTTTTCCTAGCTGTGTAATGTTTAGCTCAGCCATATGTTTTCCTAGCTGTGTAATGCTAACTCTGTTTTAGCTCAGCCATATGTTTTCCTAGCTGTGTAATGTTTAGCTCAGCCATATGTTTTCCTAGCTGTGTAATGCTAACTGTACTCTGCCATGTTTAGCTCAGCCATACGTTTTCCTAGCTGTGTAATGCTAACTGTACTCTGCCATGTTTAGCTCAGCCATATGTTTTCCTAGCTGTGTAATGTTTAGCTCAGCCATACGTTTTCCTAGCTGTGTAATGCTAGCTGTACTCTGCCATGTTTAGCTCAGCCATACGTTTTCCTAGCTGTGTAATGTTTAGCTCAGCCATACGTTTTCCTAGCTGTGTAATGCTAGCTGTACTCTGCCATGTTTAGCTCAGCCATATAGTATTTCAGTATCTTGTTAAACCAACTAATGAAGATAGCAGACCATGTTTAGCAAAACAGCCATATCTCCCCTTTTCCTCCCTTTCCTCTTGCCAATGTTTCCCTTCCCCCTTGCCCCGCCCCTTTCCTTCCCCATTGCCCCGCCCCTGTTTCCATCTCTTCCATGCCCTGCCCCCTTTCCCTCTCCCCCTTCACCTTTTCCCAATGCAACTGTACTTGCCATGTTTAGCTCAGCCATCTTTTCCTAGCTGGCTCAAAATTCTCCCACCTGCTAGAGTTACTCCCTGCTGTGTAATGCTAGCTGTACAAACCCCCTCCTGAGCCACACATACGTCTTCACTGTGTAACCCAGCAAAGCACAGCTTTCCCAGCATGACCCTCACACTGACTCACCATACACACAGCTTAATCCCCCTTCCATAGCCTGACCCTCAGAGCCCTAACGGACTGAGAGGGAAATATGGAACTACCAGAGACGGACACTCAGCCCTATCTAACAGAGATTGGTGAAACCTGATGTTGGTCACACACACACGCATGCCGCGGCCCAGATGCTCTCATTTCCTGCTTCCTGTTCTCGTTTAACCACCAGGCGTATATTAGACTTTGAGCCAGTAACGCACGACAAGAGAGAACAGCCTCCTGGAACATCTCTCCTCTCTGTCTCTCTGTGTCTCTCTGTGTCTCTCTGTGTCCTCTCTCTTCCCCTTCCCTGTCCTCTTCCCTCTCCCCCCTTCACCTTTTCCCACACCAACTCTTGCCCTTCTCTCCTCTCTCTCTCCCTTTCCATGGCTCAAAATTCTCCCACCTGCTCTTACTCCCTGCTGTCCCTCCTCCACTCCCCTCCTGAGCCACACAATCTCACCCTCTCTCCCTCTCCCACAAAGCTCAGCTCCCAGCATGACCCTCTCACTGACTCACCATACCACAGCTCTAACCCCCTTCCATAGCCTGACCCTCAGAGCCCTCGGACTGAGAGGGAAATCTGGAACTACCAGAGACGGACACTCAGCCCTATCTAACAGAGATTGGTGAAACCTGATGTTGGTCACTCTCTCTCCCATGCCTCTCCCAGATCTCTCCCTTTCCTGCTTCCTGTCTCTTTAGGCTCTCCCTCCCTTTCCCAGTCTCCCGACAAGAGAGAACAGCCTCCTGGAACATCTCTCCTCTCTGTCTCTCTGTCCCTCTCTGTGTCTCTCTCTCTGTCTCTCTCTCTCCTCTCTCTCTCTGTCTCTCCCTCTCCTCTCTCTCCCTCTCTCCCTCTCTCTCTCTCTCTCCCTCTCTCCCTCTCTCCCTCTCTCCCTCCCTCTCTCTCTCTCTCCCCTCTCTCCCTCTCTCTCTCCCTCTCTCCCTCTCTCCCTCTCTCCCTCTCTCCCTCTCCTCTCCCTCTCTCTCTCTCTCCTCTCTCTCTCTCTCTCCCTCTCTCTCTCCCTCTCTCTCTCCCTCTCTCCCTCTCTCCCTCTCTCTTTATTTCTCTCTCTGGCGGGACTGTTTGCTTTGCTGGGGTTCAGATGAGACCCAGTTATTCCTCCTAAACCAGTCAGGCTTAGGGACGTGGCACTGCTATACGGCCTGCCTGCTTTACAGCCTGCCTGACAGAGCCCTCAGCCCCTGTCTTGGCTCACACACAGACCCTCCACAGGTGATGATTGGACAGGGCTGTAAAGTGCAGCGGTCCATGGCCTGTCTGGACAAGCTAGTTCCCCTCTGAGCAACGGCCCATAACCCCTCCACACCACACACACACCACGCCACAGGCCCATCATCCCTCAGCTCCACAAAGGACTCATTATCACTGTGTCCGAGACACTCCACTGGGCGGCCAGGAATATCACTCTCCCCTGTCTCACCCTCCTGACTCCCTCGTCTCCCTCGTTTCTCTGTCTCCCATTTCCCGCCACCCCTGTCAGGTGCAGGTAGAGGTCAAAGGTAATTTGGCTGATGATGAACCACATCTGTCCCCACCCCAGAGAGTAGAGGTGGTGAGTAAACATCACCACATCTAAGATGAGGCGACGCAATAACCAATGGGAGAACTCTGAAGGTTCACGCTTGGGTCATAGCCCCCCCCCCTCGAAATACGCTGCGCTGTAATTGGTCTCCACGGCCAAGCAACTCTTCCCAATGAACAAGGGAATGTTTCGGGGGGAAAATACTGAGAGATTTAAAGAAGAAGCCCAAAGAAAGAAAAACATATATTTTAACATGTTAATACCATACTATATACAGGGTCAGTTAATACCATACTATATACAGGGTCAGTTAATACCATACTATATACAGGGTCAGTTAATACTATATACAGGGTCAGTTAATACCATACTATATACAGGGTCAGTTAATACCATACTATATACAGGGTCAGTTAATACCATACTATTTACAGGGTCAGTTAATACCATACTATATACAGGGTCAGTTAATACCATACTATATACAGGGTCAGTTAATACCATACTATATACAGGGTCAGTTAATACCATACTATATACAGGGTCAGTTAATACCATACTATATACAGGGTCAGTTAATACCATACTATATACAGGGTCAGTTAATACCATACTATATACAGGGTCAGTTAATACCATACTATATACAGGGTCAGTTAATACCATACTATATACAGGGTCAGTTAATACCATACTATATACAGGGTCAGTTAATACCATACTATATACAGGGTCAGTTAATACCATACTATATACAGGGTCAGTTAATACCATACTATATACAGGGTCAGTTAATACCATACTATATACAGAGTCAGTTAATACCATACTATATACAGAGTCAGTTAATACCATACTATATACAGGGTCAGTTAATACCATACTATATACAGGGTCAGTTAATACCATACTATATACAGGGTCAGTTAATACCATACTATATACAGAGTCAGTTAATACCATACTATATACAGGGTCAGTTAATACTATACTATATACAGGGTCAGTTAATACTATACTATATACAGGGTCAGTTAATACCATACTATATACAGGGTCAGTTAATACCATACTATATACAGGGTCAGTTAATACCATACTATATACAGGGTCAGTTAATACCATACTATTTACAGGGTCAGTTAATACCATACTATATACAGGGTCAGTTAATACCATACTATATACAGGGTCAGTTAATACCATACTATATACAGGGTCAGTTAATACCATACTATTTACAGGGTCAGTTAATACCATACTATTTACAGGGTCAGTTAATAACATACTATATACAGGCTCAGTTAATAACATACTATATACAGGGTCAGTTAATACCATACTATATACAGGGTCAGTTAATACCATACTATATACAGGGTCAGTTAATACTATACTATATACAGGGTCAGTTAATACTATACTATATACAGGGTCAGTTAATACTATACATACTATTAATACCATACTATATACAGGGTCAGTTAATACCATACTATATACAGGGTCAGTTAATACTATACTATATACAGGGTCAGTTAATACCATACTATATACAGGGTCAGTTAATACCATACTATATACAGGGTCAGTTAATACCATACTATATACAGGGTCAGTTAATACCATACTATATACAGGGTCAGTTAATACCATACTATTTACAGGGTGAGTTAATACCATACTATATACAGGGTCAGTTAGTACCATACTATTTACAGGGTCAGTTAATACCATACTATATACAGGGTCAGTTAATACCATACTATATACAGGGTCAGTTAATACTATATACAGGGTCAGTTAATACCATACTATATACAGGGTCAGTTAATACCATACTATATACAGGGTCAGTTAATACCATACTATATACAGGGTCAGTTAATACCATACTATATACTCAGTTAATACCATACTATATACAGGGTCAGTTAATACTATATACAGGGTCAGTTAGTACCATACTATATACAGGGTCAGTTAATACTATATACAGGGTCAGTTAGTATCATACTATATACAGGGTCAGTTAATACCATACTATATACAGGGTCAGTTAATACCATACTATATACAGGGTCAGTTAATACTATATACAGGGTCAGTTAGTACCATACTATATACAGGGTCAGTTAATACCATACTATATACAGGGTCAGTTAGTATCATACTATATACAGGGTCAGTTAATACCATACTATATACAGGGTCAGTTAATACCATACTATATACAGGGTCAGTTAATACTATATACAGGGTCAGTTAATACCATACTAGATACAGGGTCAGTTAATACCATACTATATACAGGGTCAGTTAATACTATATACAGGGTCAGTTAGTACCATACTATATACAGGGTCAGTTAATACCATACTATATACAGGGTCAGTTAATACCATACTATATACAGGGTCAGTTAATACCATACTATATACAGGGTCAGTTAATACCATACTATATACAGGGTCAGTTAATACCATATTAACAATGTACAGGGATACTGGAGTGATGGAGGTATATATGTATAGGGGGAAGGAGACAGGGATACTGGAGTGATGGAGGTAGATATGTATAGGGGGAAGGAGACAGGGATACTGGAGTGATGGAGGTAGATATGTATAGGGGGAAGGAGACAGGGATACTGGAGGGATGGAGGTAGATATGTATAGGGGGAAAGAGACAGGGATACTGGAGTGATGGAGGTAGATATGTATAGGGGGAAGGAGACAGGGATACTGGAGTGATGGAGGTAGATATGTATAGGGGGAAGGAGACAGGGATACTGGAGTGATGGAGGTAGATATGTATAGGGGGAATATATACAGGGTCAGGAATAGGGAATAGTATGCCATAGGGCCCTGGTCTAAAGTAGTGCACTATATAGGAATAAGGGTGCCATTCGGGATCTGGGAAGTGTAATAAACAGTCTGATTAAACAGGCCCTATGACACCCTATTCCCTATATAGTGCACTACTGACCAGGGCTCTACTGGTGAAAAGTAGTGACCTGTAAAGGAAAAAGTGTGCCATTCGGGATCCAGGAAGCGTCCCTGACCATCTGGGGTCGGCAGCACCTTACCCCAACATCTGTATGACACACTGATCTACATAATCTAATCACAGGTTAATCTCACTGAAGGAGGAGAGGTGGCTCTGCCAAGACCTTAACACTGGTGATAGGAGGACCTGTCTGTCTGTCTGTCTGTCTGTCTGTCTGTCTGTCACACACACACACACACACACACACACACACCGGTCTGTGTCTAATTTCTCAATAACAGCTGGTGTGAGAAATCAAATAGGAAGAAAGTCTCTAGGTATGGCTCGCCTGAGGTAGAGTACCTCATGATAAGCTGTAGACCACACTATCTACCAAGAGAGTTCTCATCTATATTATTTGAAGACGTCTATTTACAACCACAGAACGATGCTGGCACTAAGACCGCTCTCAACCAACTCTATAAGGCCATAAGCAAACAAGGAAATGCTCATCTAGAAGCAGCACTCCTAGTGGCCAGGGACTTTAATGCAGGTACACTTAAATCAGTTTTACCTCATTTCCACCAACATGTGAAACCAGAGGTAAAGATACTCCAGACCACCTTTACTTAACACACAGAGACACGTACAAAGCTCTCCCTCGCCCTCCATTTGGCAAATCTGACCATATTTCTATCCTCCTGATTACTGCTTACAAGCAAAAAGTAAAGCAGGAAGTACCAGTGACTCAATAAAAAAGTGGTCCAATGACGTTAAGCTACAGGACTGTTTTGCACAAACTGGAATATGTTCCGGGATTCTTCTGATGGCATTGAGGAGTACACCACATCAGTCACTTGCTTTATCAATTAGTGCATTGACGACGTCGTCCCCACAGCAACTGTACGTACATACACCAACAAGAAGCCATGGGTTACAGGTAACATTCGCACTGAGCTAAACTAGACGAGCTAAATTACTTCAATGCGCACTTCGAGACAAGCAACACTGAAGCATGCATTAATGCACCAGCTGTTCCAGACGACTGTGTGATCACGCTCGCCGTAGCGATGTGAGTAAGACCTTTAAACAGGTCAACATTCACAAGGCCTTGCATCGGTGAGGTTGTGACAATTAAAACCTTCCCTAACCTGAAACCGTGGATTGATGGCAGCATTCATGCAAAACTGAAAGCGCAAACCACTGCTTTTAATCATGGCAAGGTGACCAGAAACATGATACAAATACAAACAGTGTAGCTTTTCGCTCTGGAAGGAAAACAAATGAGCTAAGCTTCAGTATAGAGACAAAGTAGAGTCAAAATTCAATGGCTCAAACACGAGACATATGTGGTCTACAGTCAATCACAGATTACAAAAAAAAAGAAAACCAACACCGACGTCTTGCTCCCAGACAAATTAAACAACTTCTTTGCTCACTTTGAGGACAATACAGTGCCACTGACAAGGCCCACTACCCAAACCTGTGGGCTCTCCTTCACCGTGGCCAACGTGAGTACAACATGTAAATATGTTAACCCTCGCAAGGCTGCCGGCCCAGACGGTATCCCCAGCCGTGTCCTCATAGCATGCGCAGACCAGCTGGCTGGTGTGTTTATGGACATATTCAATCAATCCCTATCCCAGTCAGCTGTGCCTACATGTTTTAAGAGGGCCACCATTGTTCCTGTTCCCAAGAAAGCTAAGGTAACTGATCTAAATGACTATCGCCCCGTAGCACTCACTTCCGTCATCATGAAGTGCTTTGAGAGACTAGTCAAGGATCATATGACCTCCATTGCTACCTGATTTCCTAGACCCACTCCAATTTGCTTACCGCCCCAATAGGTCCACAGACGACGCAATCACACTGCACACTGCCCTAACCCACCTGGACAAGAGGAATACCTATGTAAGAATGCTGTTCATCGACTACAGCTCAGCATTTAACACCATAGTTCCCTCCAAACTCGTCATTAAGCTCGAGGCCCTGGGTCTCGACCCCGCCCTGTGCAACTGGGTCCTGGACTTCCTGACAGGCCGTCCCCAGGTGGTGAGTGTAGGTAACAACAACATCTCTACCCCGCTGATCCTCAACACGGGGGCCCCACAAGGGTGCGTTCTCAGCCCTCTCCTGTACTCCCTGTTCACCCATGATGGCGTGGCCATGCACGCCTCCAACTCAATCATCAACTTGGCAGACGACACTACAGTGGTAGGCTTGATTACCAACAACGACGAGACGGCTTACAGGGAGGAGGTGAGGGCCCTTGGAGTGTGGTGTTTGGAAAATAACCTCACACTCAACGTCAACAAACCAAAGGAGATGATCGTGGACTTCAGGAAATAGCAGAGGGAGCAGCCCCCCCCCCATCCACATCGACGGGACAGCAGTGGAGAGGGTAGTAAGTTTGAAGTTCATCGGCGTACACATCACGGACAAACTGAATTGGTCCACCCACACAGACAGCATCTTGAAGAAGGCGCAACAGCGCCTCTTCAACCTCAGGTGGCTGAAGAAGTTTGGCTTGTCACCAAAAAACTTCTACAGATGCACAATCGAGAGCATCCTGTCAGGCTGTATCCCCACCTGGTACGGCACCTGCTCCGCCTACAACCAGCTCTCCAGAGGGTAGTGCGGTCTGCACAATGCATCACCAGGGGGCAAACTACCTGCCCTCCAGGACACCTACACCACCCGATGTCACAGGATGGCCAAAAAGATCATCAAGGACAACAACAACTCGAGCCACTGCTTGTTCACCCCGCTATCATCCAGAAGGTGAGGTCAGTACAGGTGTATCAAAGCTGGACCGAGAGACTGAAAAACAGCTTCTATCTCAAGGCCATGAGAATGTTAAACAGCCATCACTAACATTGAGTGGCTGCTGCCAACATACTGACTCAAATCTCTAGCCACTAATAATTAAAAATTGAGTGTAATAAATGTATCACTAGTCACTTTAAACAATGCCACTTTATATAATGTTTATATACCCTACATTACTAATTTCATATGTACAGTTAAAGTCGGAAGTTTACATACACTTAGGATGTAGTCATTAAAACGAGTTTTTCAACCACTCCACAAATGTCTTGTTTACAAACTATAGTTTTTGCAAGTCGGTTAGGACATCTACGGTGTGCATGACACATGTCGTTTTTCTAACAATTGTTTACAGACAGATTTTTTCACTTATAATTCACTGTGTCACAATTCAATTGGGTCAGAACAGTTGAACAGGTCAGGGTTCCATAGTTGCAGGCAGAACAGTTGAAAGCAGCAGCACAGCCAGGTGGACTCAGGACAACAAGGAGTCATCATGCCAGGTAGTCCTGAGGCATGGTCCTAGGGCTCAGGTCCTCCGAGAGAGAGAAAGAAAGAAAGAAAGAGAGAATTAGAGAGAACATACTTAAATTCACACAGGACACCGAAAAAGACAGGAGAAATACTCCAGATATAACAGACTGACCCAAGCCCCCCGACACATAAACTACTGCAGCATAAATACTGGAGGCTGAGACAGGAGGGGTCAGGAGACACTGTGGCCCTGTCCGACGATACCCCCGGACAGGGCCAAACAGGCAGGATATAACCCCACCCACCTTGCCAAAGCACAGCCCCCACACCACTAGAGGGATATCTTCAACCCCCAACTTACCATCCTGAGGCAAGGCTGAGTATAACCCACAAAGATCTCCGCCACGGCACAACCCAAGGGGGGTGCCAACCCGGACAGGAAGATCATGTCAGTGACTCAACCCACTCAAGTGACTCACCCCTCCTAGAGACGGTATGGAAGAGCACCCGTAAGCCAGTGACTCAGCCCCTGTAATAGGGCTAATATTGTTTAGAAGCAGAGAATCCCAGTAGTGAGAGGGGAACTACACTCAATCACCTAATGAAGAGATGAGTTTTCAATAAAGACTTAAAGGTTGAGACCAAGTCTGCGTCAGACCATTCCATTCAAGTTCCTCAGTGTCCACATCAGCCTCTACAGAGGCACCCCCCCCCCCCATCCACATTGAAGGAGCCACAGTGGAGAGGGATTTCACATGATCCTCTCAAACCAGAACAGTCATGAAGAAGGCACTGCAGTACCTCTTCTCCTTCAGGAGGCTGAAACTATTTGGCACAGGCCCTCAGATTCTCAGGACCATTCACAGCTGCTCCATCAAGAGCATCCTGACTGGTTTTATCACCATCTGGTATGGAAGCCCCTCCAGAGGTTGGTGCAGACGGCCCAACGCATCACTGTGGCTCCCAGCCATCCAGGATGTACATACCAGGTGGTAGCTTAGAAAGGCCCGACAACGACAAATTCTCCAGACACTGAAACATGGATTGCTCACGTCCGGCAGGAGGTACTGCTGCATCAAAGATCAACGGACTCCAACGGACTCCAAAACAGCTTTTACCAGTACCGATGGATAAAGGCTCAAACAGTCTCCTGAACAGCTTCTATCCCCATAATACTGTTCATTTCGTATGGGCAGGTGGGGTGGTAGCGTCCCACCTGGCCAACATCCGGTGAAAAGGCAGAGCGCGAAATTCAAAAATAGCAAATTAAAATATTTAACAGTTTTGAAAATATATGTGTTATACATCAAAATAAAGCTTAACTTCTTGTTAATCCAGCCGCTGTGTCAGATTTTCAAAAAGGCTTTACGGCGAAAGCAAACCATGCGATTATCTGAGGACAGCACCCCGCATACAAACACATGAAAATCATTTTTCAACCAGGCAGATGCGCCACAGAAGTCAGAAATAGCGAAATAATTAATGCCTTACCTTTGAAGATCTTCTTCTGTTGGCACTCCAAAATGTCCCAGAAACATCACAAATGGTCCTTTTGTTCGATAATGTCCTTCTTTATGTCCCAAAAATGTCCATTTATTTGGCGGGTTTGATTCAGAAATACACCGGTTTCAACTCGCCCAACATGCCTACAAAGTATCTAATAAATTAACGGTAAACTTGGTCCAAACATTTCAGACAACGTTCCTAATCAAACCTAAGGTATCCTAAAATGTAAATAATTGATACAATTTAAGACAGAATAAACTGTTTCTAATACCGGCTAAAAACAATGTGATTAAAAGAGTAGAGTCCACCTGGAGTGACACTTACAATGAATAGGACTTCTTCATTTCTCAAAAGAAAAACATTGAACAATTTCTAAAGACTGTTGACATCTAGTGGTAGCCATAGGAACTGCAACCAGGTTCATTATAAGGGATTCCCATAGAAAACAATTGGAAAATCCTATGACCTAAATTTTTTCCCCCCTGGATGGTTTGTCCCTGGAGTTTCACCTGCCAAATCAGTTCTGTTATACTCACAGACATTATTTTAACAGTTTTAGAAACTTTAGAGTGTTTTCTATTCATATCTACATGCATCATAATAACATGCATATCCTAGCTTCTGGGCCTGAGTAACAGGCAGTTTACTTTGGGAAGGCTTTTCATCTGGAGATGAAAATACTGCCCCCTACCCAAGAGAGGTTAAACAGCGAACAAATTCTGCTCTCCCTCTCCCACAGATTATTATATTTATTTATTTTATTTCACCTTTATTTAACCAGGTAGGCCAGTTGAGAACATGTTTTCATTAAACATTGCGACCTAGCCAAGTTAAAGCAAAGCAGTGCGGCAAAAACAACAACACAGAGTTACACATGGAGTAAACAAACGTACAGTCAATAACACAATAGAAAAAATCTATATACAGTGTGTGCAAATGTAGTAAGATTAGAAAGGTAAGGCAATAAACAGGCCATAGAGGCGAAATAATTACAATTTATCATTGACACTGAAGTGATAGATGTGCAGATGATGATGTGGAAGTAGAGATACTGGGGTGCAAAAGAGCAAGAATATAAATAACAATATGGGGATGAGGTAGTTGGGTGGGCTATTTACAGATTGGCTGTGTACAGGTACAGATAAGGTAAGGTAAGCTGCTCTGACAGCTGATGCTTAAAGTGAGTGAGGGAGATATGAGTCTCCAGCTTCAGTGAGTTTTGCAATTTGTTTCAGTCGTTAGCAGCAGAGAGCTGGAAGGAAAGGTGGCCAAAGGAGGAGTTGGCTTTGGGGATGACCAGTGAAATATACCTGCAAGAGCGTGCTACGGGTGGATGCTGCAATGGCGACCAGTGAGCTGAGATAAGGCGGGGCTTTACCTAGCAAAGACTTATAGATGACCTGGAGCCAGTGGGTTTGGCGACAAATATGTAGCGAGGGCCAGCCAACGAGAGCATACAGGTATACAAGTCGCAGTGGTGGGTAGTATATGGGGCTTTGGTGATGAAACGAATGGCCCTGTGATAGACTACATCCAGTTTGCTGAGTAGAGTGTTGGAGGCTATTTTGTAAATGACATCGCTGAATTCAAGGATCGGTAGGATAGTCAGTTTTACGAGGGTATGTTTGGCAGCATGAGTAAAGGATGCTTTGTTGTGAAATAGGAAGCCAATTCTAGATTTAATTTTGGATTGGAGATGATTAATGTGAGTCTGGAAGGAGAGTTTACAGTCTAACCAGACACCTAGGTATTTGTAGTTGTCCACATATTCTGAGTTAGAACCGTCCAGAGTAGTGCTGTTAGTCGGGCGGGCGGGTGCTGACAGAAATTGGTTGAAAAGCATGCATTTAGTTTTACTAGAATTTAAAAGCAGTCGGAGGGCACGGAATGAGTGTTGTATGGCATTGAAGCTCGTTTGGAGGTTTGTTAACACAGTGTCCAAAGAAGGGCCAGATGTATAGAGAATGGTGTCGTCTGCGTAGAGTTGGATCAGAGAATCACCAACAGCAAGAGCGACATCATTGATGTATACAGAGAAGAGATTCGGCCTGAGGATTGAACCCTCTAGAAAGAGAGGGTCCAGATTGTCTAGCCCAGCTGATTTGTAGGGATCCAGATTTTGCAGATTTCGCTGCTTATCCACACGGACTCTATGCCCATACACAGGTCTCTACCCATTCACATACACACACCTTCACTGTCACTCTTACACACACTCACACACACCCTCTCACACCTACGCTGCTGCTAAAATGATTATTGATGAGATGTATTAATACCATTACACTGCTGTTCATTGATTACCATTAGTATCTATCTATTACTGCTGTTAACATGTATATATTACCAATAGTATCTATCTATTACTGCTGTTAACATGTATATATTACCATTAGTATCTATCTATTACTGCTGTTAACATGTATATATTACCAATAGTATCTATATATTACTGCTGTTAAAATGTATATATTACCATTAGTATCTATCTATTACTGCTGTTAACATGTATATATTACCATTAGTATCTATCTATTACTGTTGTTAATATGTATATATTACCAATAGTATCTATTTATCCTGCTATTACTACTGTGTACATGTATATATTACCATTAGTATCTATCTATTACTGCTGTTAACATGTATATATTACCAATAGTATCTATTTATTACTGCTGTTAACATGTATATATTACCAATAGTATCTATATATTACTGCTGTTAACATGTATATATTACCATTAGTATCTATCTATTACTGCTGTTAACATGTATATATTACCAATAGTATCTATATATTACTGCCGTTAACATGTATATATTACCAATAGTATCTATATATTACTGCTGTTAACATGTATATATTACCAATAGTATCTATATATTACTGCTGTTAACATGTATATATTACCAATAGTATCTATCTATTTATCCTGCTATCACTGCTGTTTACATGTATATATTACCATTAGTATTTTATCATTAGTCTAATACCATTAGTATATTACCAATAGTATAGTATAGTACTTTTTTGGCCCGTTTAAATGTTTACTGTACTGCCAGTCCCTTTTTTTAAATAAACCCATCTCAACCACTCCAGTACCCCTGGACATTGAATAAGGTACTGGCCTGTATATACAACCACTCCAGTACCCCTGGACATTGAATAAGGTACTTGCCTGTATATACAACCACTCCAGTACCCCTGGACATTGAATAAGGTACTTGCCTGTATATACAACCACTCCAGTACCCCTGGACATTGAATAAGGTACTGGCCTGTATATACAACCACTCCAGTACCCCTGGACATTGAATAAGGTACTTGCCTGTATATACAACCACTCCAGTACCCCTGGACATTGAATAAGGTACTAACCTGTTTAATATTATTTTAACAGAAATACCTTATTTACATAAGTATTCAGACCCTTTGCTATGAGACTCAAAATTGAGCTCAGGTGCATCTTGTTTCCATTGATCATCCTAGATATGTTTCTACAACTTGATTGGAGTCCACCTGTGGTAAATTCAGTTGATTGGACATGATTTGGAAAGGCACACACCTGTCGATATAAGGTCCCACAGTTGACAGTGCATGTCAGAGAAAAAAACAAGAGGTGAAGTTGAAGGAATTGTCTGTAGAGCTCCGAGACAGGATTGTGTCGAGGCACAGATCTGGGGAAGGGTACCAAAATGTGTCTGAAGCATTGAAGGTACCCAAGAACACAGTGGCCTCCATTAATCTTAAATGGAAGAAGTTTGGAACCACCAAGACTCTTCCTAGACTTGGCTGGCCGCTCAACATCAGACATCAGGGTAGAAGGGCCTTGGTCAAGGATATTTCTCTTGGCTGTTTTGGGCTCTGAGAGCCATACTCAGATGATGCTTTTTCCGTAAAAGTAAAAAAAAAAAAATCTGACACAGCGGTTGCATTAAGGAGAAGTATATCTAAAGTTCTATGCATAACACTTGTATTTTCATCAACATTTATAATGAGTATTTCTGTAAATTGATGTGGCTCTCTGCAAAATCACTGCATGTCTTGGAACAACTGAACATAACATGCCAATGTCAAATGAGATTTTTGGATATAAATATGAACTTTACCGAACAAAACATACATGTATTGTGTAACATGAAGTCCTATGAGTGTCATCTGATGAAGATCATCAAAGGTTAGTGATTCATTTTATCTCTATTTGTGCTTTTTGTGACTCCTCTCTTTGGCTGGAAAAATGGCTGGGTTTTTCTGTGACTTGGCGGTAACCTAACATAATCGTTTGTGGAGCTTTCGCTGTAAAGCATTTTTTAAAGCAGACACTGTGGCTGGATTAACGAGAATGTAAACTTTCAAATGGTGCCTAATACTTGTATGTTTGAGAAATTTGATTTCTGAGATTTCTGTTGATTTGTATTTGGCGCCCTGCAATTTCATTGGCTGTTGGCGAGGGGTTCCTCTAGCGGAACGAGGTTCCAGAACCCCGTTCCCAGACAGGTTTAAAGAACAATGAACATGACACAGGGAACAAATGGAGAAGCACAAAGATATCGAGGGTGTAATGGAGTCCAGGTGAGTCCAATGTTGCGCAGCTGCGCGTAATGATGGTGTCAGGTGTGTGTAATGATGGTGACAGGTGTGTGTAATGATGGTGACAGGTGTGTGTAATGATGGTGACAGGTGTGTGTAATGATGGTGACAGGTATGTGTAATGATGGTGACAGGTGTGTGTAATGATGGTGACAGGTGTGTGTAATGATGGTGACAGGTGTGTGTAATGATGGTGACAGGTGTGTGTAATGATGGTGACAGGTGTGTGTAATGATGGTGACAGGTGTGTGTAATGATGGTGACAGGTGTGTAATGATGGTGATAGGTGTGTGTAATGATGGTGACAGGTGTGTGTAATGATGGTGATAGGTGTGTGTAATGATGGTGATAGGTGTGTGTAATGATGGTGACAGGTGTGTGTAATGATGGTGACAGGTGTGTGTAATGATGGTGACAGGTGAATGGAAGCAGCGCCAGACTGGGAGAGCAGGAGCAAGCCTGACAGACAGACAGTGAGTTAATTTTCAGGTAAATCTGCTTATATTTCCCAGGTAAACAGACAGTGAGTTAATTTTCAGGTAAATCTGCTCATATTTCCCAGGTAAACAGACAATGAGTTAATATTCAGGTAAATCTGCTCATATTTCCCAGGTAAACAGACAGTGAGTTAATATTCAGAGTAAATCTGCTCATATTTCCCAGGTAAACAGACAGACAGTGAGTTAATTTTCAGAGTAAATCTGCTCATATTTCCCATATTTCTCATATTTTCCTGCATCTCACACACACACACACACACACACACACACACACACACACACACACACACACACACACACACACACACACACACACACACACACACACACACACACACACACACACACACACACACACACACACACACACACGCACACACATGCACACATACACGCACGCACACATACACGCACACACACACTATCTCTTTCAGATGACATCGTCTACAGGAACCAAGCAGACAATAAAGGAGAACACCAGCTGTATCTACTCTCTAGTATGGGTGAATTATCCCATCACTCATTGCCAAGCAACTGAATGGATGGGACAGCATAGATATACCTTCCTTTAGGTTTCTGTCTCCAGAATATATATCAATATATATACAGTATCAATATATACATATCAATAGAAATCAATATATATATATATATCAATAGAAATCAATATATATATCTATCAATAGAAATCAATATATATACAGTATCAATATATATATATCAATACATATGGTCTTGGCCATTGTGGAGAGGTTGGAGTCTGTTTGATTGAGGTTGTGGACAGGTGTCTTTTATACAGGTAACGAGTTCAAACAGGTGCAGTTAATACAGGTAATGAGTGGAGAACAGGAGGGCTTCTTAAAGAAAAACTAACAAGTCTGTGAGAGCCGGAATTCTTACTGGTTGTTAGGTGATCAAATACGTATGTCATGCAATAAAATGCACATTAATTACTTAAAAATCATACAATGTGATTTTCTGGATTTTTGTTTTAGATTCTGTCTCTCACAGTTGAAGTGTACCTATGATAACAATTACAGACCTCTACATGCTTTGTAAGTAGGAGAACCTGCACAATTGGCAGTGTTTAAAAATACTTGTTCTCCTCACTGTATATATCAATATATATCAATATATATCAATATATATCAATACACATCCAAACTAATGTGATAGAGTGAGGTCTTTGAAGATTCCCATTCTAGTTGTTTATTACTATGTGGAATAAACAATAAAAATGAACAGTAAATAAATAAACGTAAAAGTTAAAAGTTCCAAAAGAATAAAGATATTTCAAATGTCATATTATGTCTATATACAGTGTTGTAATGATGTGCAAATAGTTAAAGTACAAAAGGGAAGTTAAATAAACATAAATATGGGTTGTATTTACAATGGTGTTTGTTCTTCACACTGTGCTATTTCACCCAAAAGATATGGGATTTTATCCAAATAGGGTTTGTTTTCGAATTCGTTATGAGTCTGTTGATTTGTCACGATTTGGTTGGGTCTAATTGTGTTGCTGTCCTGGGGCTCTGTGTGGTTTGTTTTTGCTTGTGAACAGAGCCCCAGGATCAGCTTGCTTAGGGGACTCTTCTCCAGGTTCATCGCTCTGTAGGTGATGGCTTTGTTATGGAATGTTTGGGAATCTCTTCCTTGTAGGTGGTTGTAGAATTGAACAGCTATTTTCTAGATGTTGATCATTAGTGGGTATCGGCCTAATTCTGCTCTGCATATTTTTGTAGAATTCTGCATGCAGTCTCAATTTGGTGTTTGTCCCATTTTGTGAATTCTTGGTTGGTGAGCAGACTCCAGACCTCACAGCCATAAAAGGAAATGGGTTCTATAACTAATTCAAGTATTTCTTAGCAGGCCTCTCTCTCAGAATAGCAGAATAATGAGTTGGCTTCTAAATGATGAAACAAGGAACTTGGTGCATCAATTAAAAGTCATTTAGATACGGAGAGGGAAGCAATAACTGGTCTGTCAGAGAGGGGATTATACTATATACTGCATGAGTGTATGTGTATGCGGTGTGTGTGTGAATGTGTGTGTGTGTGTGTTTGTTATTATTTGCTATATACAGGAGCTACCGATAAAGAGTCAGTGAGTCAATGTGCGGGGGGCACCGGTATTGAGGTAATTGTGTACATGTACGTAGAGTTATTAAAGTGGCTATGCATAGATAACAACAGGGAGTAGCAGCAGTTTGGGGGAGGGGGCAATACAAATAGTCTGGGTAGCCATTTGATTAGATGTTCAGGAGTCTTATGGCTTGGGGGTAGAAGCTGTTTAGAAGCCTCTTGGACCTAGACTTGGTGCTCCGGTACCGCTTGCCATGCGGTAGCAGAGAGAACAGTCTATTACTATGGTGGCTGGAGTCTTTGACAATTTTTAGGGCCTTCCTCTGACACCTCCTAGTATAGAGGTCCTGGATGGCAGGAAGCTTGGCCCCAGTGATGTACTGGGCTGTACGCACTACCCTCTGTAGTGCCTTTCGGTCGGAGGCCAAGCAGTTGCCATACCAGGTAGTGATTCAACCAGTCAGGATGCTCTCAATGGTGCAGCTGTAGAACCTTTTGAGGATCTGAGGACCCATGCCAAATCTTTTCAGTCTCCTGAGGGGGACTAGGTTTTTTCGTGCCCTCTTCACAACTGTCTTGGTGTGTTTGGACCATGTTAGTTTGTTGGTGATGTGGATGCCAAGGAACTTGAAGCTCTCAACCTGCTCCACCACAGCCCCGTTGATGAGAATGTAATCCTGTAATCCACAATCATCTCCTTGATCATGTTGAGGTTGTTTTCCTTGCACCACATGGTCAGGTCTTTGACCTCCTCCCTATAGGCTGTCTCATCGTTGTTGTAAATCAGGACTACCACTGGTGTGTAGTCAGCAAACTTAATGATGGTTTTGGAGTCATGCCTGGCAGTGCAGTCATGAGTGAACAGGGACTACAGGAGTGGACTGAGCACGCATCCCTGAGGGGCTCCCGTGTTGAGGATCAGCCTGGTGGATGTGTTATTACCTACCCTCACCACCTGGTGTCGACCCGTCAGGAAGTCCAGGATCCAGTTGCAGAGGGAGGTCTTTAGTCCCAGGGTCCTTAGCTTAGTGATGAGCTTCGTGGGCACTATGGTGTTGAACGCTGAGCTGTAGTCAATGAACATCATACTCACATAGGTGTTCCTTTTGTCCAGGTGAGAAAGGGCAGTGTGGAGTGTAATAGAGATTGCATCATCTGTGGATCTGTTGGGTCGGTATGCAAATTGGTGTGAGTGTAGAGTTTCTGGGAAATGGTGTTGATGTGAGCCATGACCAGCCTTTCAAAGCATTTCATGGCCACAGTCTACATGGCAACAGCTCTCGGCTGTGCTTCCCTTTGTAATAGTTTGCGAGCCACATCGATGAGCGTTGTAGCTGGTGTAGTACGATTTGATCTTAGTCTTTTAGTATTGATGCTTTGTTTGATGGTTCGTCGGAGGGCATAGCAGGATTTCTTATAAGCTTAGAGTTCCGCTCCTTGAAAGCGGCTGCTCTACCCTTTAGCTCAGTGCGAATGTTTCCTGTAATCCATGGCTTCTGGTTGGGGTATGTACATACAGTCACTGTGGGGACAACGTCCTCGATGCACTTATTGATGAAGCCAGTGACTTATGTGGTGTACTCCTCAATGCCATCAGAAGAATCCCGGAACATGTTCCAGTCTGTGATAGCAAAACAGTCCTGTAGTTTAGCATCTGCTTCATCTGACCACTTTTTTATAAACCAAGTCACTGGTGCTTCCTGATTTAATTTTAGCTCGTAAGCAGGAATCAGGAGGATAGCGTTATGATCAGATTTGCCAAATGCAGGGCGAGGGAGAGCTTTGTACGCGTCTCTGTGTGCGGAGTAAAGATGGTGTAGAATTGTTTTCCCTCCGGTTGCACATTTAACTTGCTGATAGAAATGAGGTAAAGCTGATTTAAGTTTCCCTGCATTAAAGTCTCCGGCCACTAGGAGCGCCACCTCTGGATGAGCATTTTTCCTGTTTGATTATGGCGGAATACAGCTCATTAAGTGTGGTTTTAGTGTCAGCCTCGATCTGTGGTGGTATGTAAGACAGCTACGAAAAATACAGATGAAAACTCTCTAGGTAGATAGTGTGTTCTACAGCTTATCATGAGATACTCTACCTCTGGCGAGAAAAACCTAGACTTCCTTAGATATCACCAGCTGTTGGTTAAATATTTGCATAGGCCCCCGCCCCCGTGTCTTACCAGAGGCTGCTCTTCTATCCTGCTGATAGTATATAACCCACCAGCTGTATGTTCTTTATGTCGTCGTTCAGCCACGACTCTGTGAAACATAAGATATTACAGTTTTTAATGTCATGTTAGGATATAAGTACTTTCAGTTCGTCCAACATATTTTCCAGCCACTGAACGTTAGCTTGCAGAACAGAAGGCAAGGGCAGATTAGCTTCTCGTCGCTTGATCCTCACAAGACGTTCTGATCTCTTTCAGCGAAACCTACGTTTCCTTTTTCAGTGAACCACGGGGATCTGGGCCTGGTCAGGTGTCTGTAGTAGTATATCCCTCCCGTCCGACTCATTGAGGATCTGGGCCTGGTCGGGTGTCTGTTATAGTATATCCCTCCCGTCCGACTCATTGAGGATCTGGGCCTGGTTGGGTGTCTGTAGTAGTATATCCCTCCCGTCCGACTCATTGAGGATCTGGGCCTGGTGGGCGGGTGTCTGTAGTAGTATATCCCTCCCGTCCGACTCATTGAGGATCTGGGCCTGGTCGGGTGTCTGTAGTAGTATATCCCTCCCGTCCGACTCATTGAGGATCTGGGCCTGGTCGGGTGTCTGTAGTAGTATTCCCTCCCGTCCGATATCCCTCCTGTAGTCCCTGACTCATTGAGGATCTGGGCCTGGTCGGGTGTCTGTAGTATTATATCCCTCCCGTCTGACTCATTGAGGATCTGGGCCTGGTCGGGTGTCTGTAGTAGTATATCCCTCCCGTCCGACTCATTGAGGATCTGGGCCTGGTCGGGTGTCTGTAGTAGTATATCCCTCCCGTCCGACTCATTGAGGATCTGGGCCTGGTCGGGTGTCTGTAGTAGTATATCCCTCCCGTCCGACTCATTAAGGATCTGGGCCTGGTCGGGTGTCTGTAGTAGTATATCCCTCCCGTCCGACTCATTGAGGATCTGGGCCTGGTCGGGGTCTGTGTCTGTAGTAGTATATCCCTCCCGTCCGACTCATTGAGGATCTGGGCCTGGTCGGGTGTCTGTAGTAGTATATCCCTCCCGTCCGACTCATTAAGGATCTGGGCCTGGTCGGGTGTCTGTAGTAGTATATCCCTCCCGTCCGACTCATTAAGGATCTGGGCCTGGTCGGGTGTCTGTAGTAGTATATATCCCTCCCGTCCGACTCATTAAGGATGGGGGCCTGGTCGGGTGTCTGTAGTAGTATATCCCTCCCGTCCGACTCATTGAAGAAGAACTCTTTGTCCAGTTCGTGGTGAGTAATCGCTGCTCTGATGTCCAGAAGTTCTTTTCGGTCATAAGAGACGGTAGCAGCAATATTATGTACAAAACAAGTTACCAACAATGCAAAAAAACTAACAAAATAGCATGGTTGGTAGAGAGCCTATAAGACGGCATCTTTGTGGACTCAGCGCGAAAGTCCAATTGAAATTGAAATGCAATATTTCCGTGTTGGCCAATCAAAAATTACCTTTAGATATATATCACAATATCTGTAACGCTTCAGCGGCACGGATTGAATAGAACCCCTAGTCAAATTAAGATAGCTTTTGCGTATTTGCTTGATATTGAAATGAGCATGACCTCTGTAGAAAGAGTATTGTATAATTTGTCTAACAATACCTAACCTGGAAAACACACACACTTTGTAAAACAGCAGAGGCTGTGTGGACAAGGAGGGCCCTCCTGTCTGACATAACAGTGATAGTGAGGACAAGCAGGGCCCTCCTGTCTGTCTGAGATAAGAGAGGTTGTGAGAACAAGGAGGGCCCTCCTGTCTGTCTGAGATACATTTTCTTATGGATCAAATCCCCTTAGCGGGATCGATTTGACAACATCCGGTGAAATGGCAGAGCGCCAAATAATTTTTTAAAATTACTATAAATATTAAACTTTCATGAAATCCCACATGCAATACACAAAATTAAAGCTACACTAGGTTGTTAATCCAGCCAACGTGTCAGATTTCAAAAAGGCTTTACGGCGAAAGCAAACCATGCTATTATCTGAGGACAGCACCCCATCAAACATAGACAGACCATCATATTTCATCCCGCCAGGCGCGACACAAAACTCAGAAATAAAGATATAATTCATGCCTTACCTTTGAAGAGCCGTCGTTATATCTCCAAAATGTCAATTTATTTGGCGCGTTTGATCCAGAAAAATACCGGTTCCAACTCGCGCAACATGACTACAAAATATCTCATAAGTTACCTGTAATCGTTGTCCAAACATTTCAAACAACTTTCCTAATACAACTTTAGGTATTTTTTAACGTAAATAATTGATAAATTTAAGACGGGATAAACTGCGTTCAATACCGGAAAACAAAGTGGAGCGAGCTTTTCAGGTCACGCTGTCACGCCCTGGTCTTAGTATTTTGTGTTTTCTTTATTATTTTGGTAAGGCCAGGGTGTGACATGGGTTATTTATGTGGTGTGTTTTGTCTAGGGGTTTGTTGTAGGTTATGGGATTGTGGTATAGTAGAGTTGTCTAGGTAAGTCTATGGTTGCCTAGAGTGGTTCTCAATCAGAGGCAGGTGTTTATCGTTGTCTCTGATTGGGAACCATATTTAGGCAGCCATATGCTTTGTGTTTCGTGGGTGATTGTTCCTGTCTCTGTGTTTGTTTGCACCAGATAAGGCTGTTTAGGTTTTATCACGTTACGTTTATTGTTTTGTATTGTATCATCATTATCTTTATTAAAGATATATGAAGATAACCACGCTGCATTTTGGTCCGATCCCTGCTACACCTCCTCTTCAGAGGAAGAGGAAGAAGAAAACCGTAACACACGCGCCTCTATCAAACAGTACACTTCACTCGACCCTCGTTCTGAACAGGGCTACTTCTTCAAAGGAAAAACATCAACCAATTTCTAAAGACTGTTGACATCCAGTGGAAGTTATAGGAACTGCAAGCAACTGCCTTAGAATTCTAGATTCCCATTGAAACCCATTGAAAAGAGAGTGACCTAAAAAAAAAAAATCCTGAATGGTTTGTCCTCGGGGTTTTGCCAAATAAGTTATGTTATACTCACAGACATCATTCAAACAGTTTTAGAAACTTCAGAGTGTTTGCTATACAAATGTACAAATAATATGCATATCCTAGCTTCTGGGCCTGAGTAGCAGGCAGTTTACTTTGGACACCTCATTCATCTGGATGTGAAAATACCGCCCCCTAGCCTTAAGAAGTTATAACCATAGGGCTTCTACAGAGACAAAGAGAGAGTCGAACCAGCCTGTCAACCATAGGGCTTCTACAGAGACAAAGAGAGAGTCGAACCAGCCTGTCAACCATAGGGCTTCTACAGAGACAAAGAGAGAGTCGAACCAGCCTGTCAACCATAGGGCTTCTACAGAGACAAAGAGAGAGTCGAACCAGCCTGTCAACCAAAGGGCTTCTACAGAGAGAGGATCACCTACCTGTTAACCAAAGGGCTTCTACAGTGAGAGGAGCACCAACCTGTCAACCATAGGGCTTCTACAGAGAGAGGAGCACCAACCTGTCAACCATAGGGCTTCTACAGAGACAAAGAGAGAGTCGAACCAGCCTGTCAACCATAGGGCTTCTACAGAGAGAGGAGCACCAACCTGTCAACCATAGGGCTTCTACAGAGAGAGGAGCACCTACCTGTTAACCATAGGGCTTCTACAGAGAGAGGAGCACCAACCTGTCAACCATAGGGCTTCTACAGAGAGAGGAGCACCTACCTGACAACCATAGGGCTTCTACAGAGGGGGTAGACAGTCTTTCTTATGGAAAATGTCTTTACTTTCACTTTTATAACACACAGTAGGGTTTTATTCCTTATGAACTGGCTCTGAACAGGGTCTTTATGCCAGTGTAAGAGTAGAGGGTAAATGTACTATACAGTATAATAACAAGATATATGCCAAAGCAACTTATTTTCCATCTGGGCGTCCCCAGAAGGAATCGAACCCAATGTGCTGCCGTTGCAAGCATCACGCTCTTCTTACTGAGCTGCAGTCGTCAGTCTATTGTCAACGGAGAAAGGCACAAGTAAGTCCATCAGAGCTACTATGCCTGCAGGCAGATAATTGGTACTTGTGTACTTTTGATTAGACACAGACGCACCAAGCACTCTCTTACTCACCCTGACCCACACACCTGTACACACTTCTTCAACCTACACACACACACGGACACACACACTTCAACACCACCGTTGCCATGGCAACTTGGATCAATGACCCCCCCCCCACTAATACAGTGGCATCAAAGCCCTCCATTCTTTTCAACCGCCACCGGCCTCCTCTGGTTGGCTCATCTCGTCGCCACAGTGATGGTTCTGTTCCGAGACCCTTTAATTCACGCAGCCGTCCGTCCACTGTCACATCAAAGAGCCCTTTATTCTTCTAATGGAGGTATGATGCTGAGCTCCCAAAGAGGAGGACAGAAATAAAGGTTTAAATGGAATTATATTGGGATCTGAGTCTAGGAGGGAGAAGGGATGGGGTCTGTTTTCACTTGTAACGGTGGGTAGGGCCGTGTGTGTGTTGTTTCCCCAGCAGCCGTCGTTATAGGGTCAGTTATGAGGACCATGGTAGGGTCAGTTATGAGGTTCATGGTGTTGTCAGGTATGAGGTCCATGGTAGGGTCAGTTATGAGGATCATGGTAGGGTCAGGTATGAGGATCATGGTAGGGTCAGGTATGAGGATCATGGTAGGGTCAGGTATGGTGATCATGGTAGGGTCAGGTATGAGGATCATGGTAGGGTCAGTTATGAGGATCATGGTGTTGTCAGGTATGAGGAGCATGGTAGGGTCAGGTATGAGGACCAGGTATGAGGATCATGGTAGTGTCAGGTATGAGGAACATGGTAGGGTCAGGTATGGTGATCATGGTGTTGTCAGGTATTTGGACCATGGTAGGGTCAGGTATGAGGACCATGGTAGGGTCAAGTATGAGGAGCATGGTAGGGTCAGGTATGAGGACCATGGTAGGGTTAGGTATGGTGATCATGGTGTTGTCTGGTATGAGGACCAGGTACGAGGACCAGTGTAGTATCAGCTATGAGGACCATAGTAGGGTCAGGTATGAGGATCTTGGTAGGGTCAGGTATGGTGATCATGGTGTTGTCAGGTATGAAGACCATGGTAGGGTCAGGTATGAAGATCATGGTAGGGTCAGGTATGAGGATAATGGTAGGGTCAGGTATGAGAATCATGGTAGGGTCAGGTATGGTGATCAAGGTGTTGTCAGGTATGAAGACCATGGTAGGGTCAGGTATGAGGATAATGGTAGGGTCAGGTATGGTGATCATGGTGTTGTCAGGTATGAAAACCATGGTAGGGTCAGGTATGAGTACCAGGTATGAGGATCATGGTAGTGTCAGGTATTTGGACCATGGTAGGGTCAGGTATGAGGATCATGGTAGGATCAGGTAAGAGGACCAGGTATGAGGACCATGGTAGGGTCAGGTATGAGGATCATGGTAGGGTGAGGTAAGAGGACCAGGTATGAGGACCATGGTATCAAATCAAATCAAATCACATTTTATTTGTCACATAGACATGGTTAGCAGATGTTAATGCGAGTGTAGCGAAATGCTTGTGCTTCTAGTTCCGACAATGCAGTAATAACCAACAAGTAATCTAACTAACAATTCCAAAACTACTGTCTTATACACAGTGTAAGGGGATAAAGAATATGTACATAAGGATATATGAATGAGTGATGGTACAGAGCAGCATAGGCAAGATACAGTAGATGGTATTGAGTACAGTATATACATATGAGATGAGTATGTAAACAAAGTGGCATAGTTAAAGTGGCTAGTGATACATGTATTACATAAGGATGCAGTCGATGATATAGAGTCCAGTATATACGTATGCATATGAGATGAATAATGTAGGGTAAGTAACATTATATAAGGTAGCATTGTTTAAAGTGGCAAGTGATATATTTACATCATTTCCCATCAATTCCCATTATTAAAGTGGCTGGAGTTGAGTCAGTGTCAGTGTCAGTGTGTTGGCAGCAGCCACTCAATGTTAGTGGTGGCTGTTTAACAGTCTGATGGCCTTGAGATAGAAGCTGTTTTTCAGTCTCTCGGTCCCAGCTTTGATGCACCTGTACTGACCTCGCCTTCTGGATGATAGCGGGGTGAACAGGCAGTGGCTCGGGTGGTTGATGTCCTTGATGATCTTTATGGCCTTCCTGTAACATCGGGTGGTGTAGGTGTCCTGGAGGGCAGGTAGTTTGCCCCCGGTGATGCGTTGTGCAGACCTCACTACCCTCTGGAGAGCCTTACGGTTGTGGGCGGAGCAGTTGCCGTACCAGGCGGTGATACAGCCCGCCAGGATGCTCTCGATTGTGCATCTGTAGAAGTTTGTGAGTGCTTTTGGTGACAAGCCGAATTTCTTCAGTCTCCTGAGGTTGAAGAGGCGCTGCTGCGCCTTCTTCACGATGCTGTCTGTGTGAGTGGACCAATTCAGTTTGTCTGTGATGTGTATGCCGAGGAACTTAAAACTTGCTACCCTCTCCACTACTGTTCCATCAATGTGGATGGGGGGTGTTCCCTCTGCTGTTTCCTGAAGTCCACAATCATCTCCTAAGTTTTGTTGGTATGAGGACCATGGTTGGGTCCTCATGGGTCAGGTATGACGACCATGGTAGGGTCAGTTATGAGGATCATGGTAGGGTCAGGTATGAGGACCATGGTAGGGTGAGGTATGAGGACCATGGTAGGGTCAGATATGAGGACCATGGTAGGGTCAAGTATGAGGATCTTGGTAGGATCAGGTAAGAGGACCAGGTATGAGGACCATGGTAGGGTCAGGTATGAGGATCATGGTAGGATCAGGTAAGAGGACCAGGTATGAGGACCATGTTAGGGTCAGGTATGAGGACCATGGTAGGGTCAGGTACGACGACCATTGTAGGATCAGGTATGAGGACCAGGTATGAGGATCATGGAAGGGTCGGGACAGCTCAGACAGGTCCAGGACAGCTCAGACAGGCCCAGGACAGCCCAGACAGATGCAGGACCCAGGACAGCTCAGACAAGCCCAGGACAGCTCAGACAGGCCCAGGACAGCTCAGACAAGCCCAGAACAGCTCAGACAGACCCAGGACATCTCAGACAGACGCAGGACCCAGGACAGCTCAGACAAGCCAAGGACAGCTCAGACAGGCCCAAGACAGCCCAGACAAGCCCAGAACAGCTCAGACAGACCCATGACATTTCAGACAGACGCAGGGCCCAGGACAGCTCAGACAAGCCCAGGACAGCTCAGACAGGCCCAGGACAGCTCAGACAAGCCCAGAACAGCTCAGACATGCCCAGGACAGCCCAGACAAGCCCAGAACAGCTCAGACAGACCCATGACATTTCAGACAGACGCAGGGCCCAGGACAGCTCAGACAAGCGCAGGACAGCTCAGACAAGCCAAGGATAGCTCAGACAAGCCCAGGACAGCTCAGACAGGCCCAGGATAGCTCAGACATGCCAGGACAGCTCAGACATGCCCAGGATAGCTCAGACAGGCCCAGGGCAGCTCAGTCAGGCCCAGGATATCTCAGACAGGCCCAGGACAGCTCAGACATGCCCAGGATAGCTCAGACAGGCCCAGGACCCAGGACAGCTCAGACATTCCCAGGATAGCTCAGACAGGCCCAGGACAGCTCAGACATGCCCGGGATAGCTCAGACAGGCCCAGGACAGCTCAGACAGGCCCAGGACAGCTCAGACAGGCCCAGGATAGCTCAGACAGGCCCAGGACAGCTCAGACAATCCCAGGAAAGCTCAGACAGGCCCAGGACAGCTCAGACAGACCCAGGATAGCTCAGACAAGCCCAGGACAGCACAGACAGGCCTAGGACAGCTCAGACAGGCCCAGGACAGCTCAGACAGTCGCAGGGCCCAGGACAGCTCAGACAGGCCCAGGACAGCTCAGACAGTCGCAGGGCCCAGGACAGCTCAGACAGGCCCAGGACAGCTCAGACAGTCGCAAGGCCCAGGACAGCTCAGACAGACACAGGGCCCAGGACAGCTCAGGGCCCAGGACAGCTTAGACAGACCCAGGGCCCAGGACAGCTCAGACAGGCCCAGGCCCGGGACAGCTCAGACAAGCACAGAATAGCTCAGACAGACCCAGGACATCTCAGACAGACGCAGGGCCCAGGACATCTCAGACAAGCCCAGGACAGCTCAGACAGGCCCAGGACAGCTCAGACAAGCCCAGGACAGCTCAGACAGATGCAGGACCCAGGAAAGCTCAGACAAGCCCAGGACATCTCAGACAGACGCAGGGCCCAGGACATCTCAGACAAGCCCAGGACAGCTCAGACAAGTCAAGGATAGCTCAGACAAGCCCAGGACAGCTCAGAGAAGCCCAGGACAGCTCAGACAGGCCCAGGATAGCTCAGACATGCCCAGGACAGCTCAGACATGCCCAGGATAGCTCAGACAGGCCCAGGACCCAGGACAGCTTAGACATGCCCAGGATAGCTCAGACAGGACCAGGACAGCTCAGACAGGCCCAGGATAGCTCAGACAGGTACCGGACAGCTCAGACATGCCGAGGACAGCTCAGACATGCCCAGGATAGCTCAGACAGGCCCAGGACAGCTCAGACATGCCCAATAAAGCTCAGACAGTCGCAGGGCCCAGGACAGCTCAGACAAACACCGGGAAAGCTCAGACAGGCCCAGGACAGCTCAGACAGTCGCAGGGCCAATGACAGCTCAGACAGGTCCAGGACAGCGCAGACAGGCCCAGGACCCAGGACATCTCAGACAAACCAGGACAGCTCAGACAGGCCCAGGACAGCTAAGACAAGCCCAGGACAGCACAGACAGACGCAGGACCCAGGACAGCTCAGACAAGCCCAGGACAGCTCAGACAAGCCAAGGATAGCTCAGACAGGCCCAGGACAGCTCAGACAAGCCCAGAACAGCTCAGACATGCCCAGGACAGCCCAGACAAGCCCAGAACAGCTCAGACAGACCCATGACATTTCAGACAGACGCAGGGCCCAGGACAGCTCAGACAAGCGCAGGACAGCTCAGACAAGCCAAGGATAGCTCAGACAAGCCCAGGACAGCTCAGACAGGCCCAGGATAGCTCAGACATGCCAGGACAGCTCAGACATGCCCAGGATAGCTCAGACAGGCCCAGGGCAGCTCAGTCAGGCCCAGGATATCTCAGACAGGCCCAGGACAGCTCAGACATGCCCAGGATAGCTCAGACAGGCCCAGGACCCAGGACAGCTCAGACATTCCCAGGATAGCTCAGACAGGCCCAGGACAGCTCAGACATGCCCGGGATAGCTCAGACAGGCCCAGGACAGCTCAGACAGGCCCAGGACAGCTCAGACAGGCCCAGGATAGCTCAGACAGGCCCAGGACAGCTCAGACAATCCCAGGAAAGCTCAGACAGGCCCAGGACAGCTCAGACAGACCCAGGATAGCTCAGACAAGCCCAGGACAGCACAGACAGGCCTAGGACAGCTCAGACAGGCCCAGGACAGCTCAGACAGTCGCAGGGCCCAGGACAGCTCAGACAGGCCCAGGACAGCTCAGACAGTCGCAGGGCCCAGGACAGCTCAGACAGGCCCAGGACAGCTCAGACAGTCGCAAGGCCCAGGACAGCTCAGACAGACACAGGGCCCAGGACAGCTCAGGGCCCAGGACAGCTTAGACAGACCCAGGGCCCAGGACAGCTCAGACAGGCCCAGGCCCGGGACAGCTCAGACAAGCACAGAATAGCTCAGACAGACCCAGGACATCTCAGACAGACGCAGGGCCCAGGACATCTCAGACAAGCCCAGGACAGCTCAGACAGGCCCAGGACAGCTCAGACAAGCCCAGGACAGCTCAGACAGATGCAGGACCCAGGAAAGCTCAGACAAGCCCAGGACATCTCAGACAGACGCAGGGCCCAGGACATCTCAGACAAGCCCAGGACAGCTCAGACAAGTCAAGGATAGCTCAGACAAGCCCAGGACAGCTCAGAGAAGCCCAGGACAGCTCAGACAGGCCCAGGATAGCTCAGACATGCCCAGGACAGCTCAGACATGCCCAGGATAGCTCAGACAGGCCCAGGACCCAGGACAGCTTAGACATGCCCAGGATAGCTCAGACAGGACCAGGACAGCTCAGACAGGCCCAGGATAGCTCAGACAGGTACCGGACAGCTCAGACATGCCGAGGACAGCTCAGACATGCCCAGGATAGCTCAGACAGGCCCAGGACAGCTCAGACATGCCCAATAAAGCTCAGACAGTCGCAGGGCCCAGGACAGCTCAGACAAACACCGGGAAAGCTCAGACAGGCCCAGGACAGCTCAGACAGTCGCAGGGCCAATGACAGCTCAGACAGGTCCAGGACAGCGCAGACAGGCCCAGGACCCAGGACATCTCAGACAAACCAGGACAGCTCAGACAGGCCCAGGACAGCTAAGACAAGCCCAGGACAGCACAGACAGACGCAGGACCCAGGACAGCTCAGACAAGCCCAGGACAGCTCAGACAAGCCAAGGATAGCTCAGACAGGCCCAGGACAGCTCAGACAAGCCCAGAACAGCTCAGACATGCCCAGGACAGCCCAGACAAGCCCAGAACAGCTCAGACAGACCCATGACATTTCAGACAGACGCAGGGCCCAGGACAGCTCAGACAAGCGCAGGACAGCTCAGACAAGCCAAGGATAGCTCAGACAAGCCCAGGACAGCTCAGACAGGCCCAGGATAGCTCAGACATGCCAGGACAGCTCAGACATGCCCAGGATAGCTCAGACAGGCCCAGGGCAGGTCAGTCAGGCCCAGGATATCTCAGACAGGCCCAGGACAGCTCAGACATGCCCAGGATAGCTCAGACAGGCCCAGGACCCAGGACAGCTCAGACATTCCCAGGATAGCTCAGACAGGCCCAGGACAGCTCAGACATGCCCGGGATAGCTCAGACAGGCCCAGGACAGCTCAGACAGGCCCAGGACAGCTCAGACAGGCCCAGGATAGCTCAGACAGGCCCAGGACAGCTCAGACAATCCCAGGAAAGCTCAGACAGGCCCAGGACAGCTCAGACAGACCCAGGATAGCTCAGACAAGCCCAGGACAGCACAGACAGGCCTAGGACAGCTCAGACAGGCCCAGGACAGCTCAGACAGTCGCAGGGCCCAGGACAGCTCAGACAGGCCCAGGACAGCTCAGACAGTCGCAGGGCCCAGGACAGCTCAGACAGGCCCAGGACAGCTCAGACAGTCGCAAGGCCCAGGACAGCTCAGACAGTCGCAGGGCCCAGGACAGCTCAGACAGGCCCAGGACAGCTCAGACAGTCGCAGGGCCCAGGACAGCTCAGACAGGCCCAGGACAGCTCAGACAGTCGCAAGGCCCAGGACAGCTCAGACAGACACAGGGCCCAGGACAGCTCAGGGCCCAGGACAGCTTAGACAGACCCAGGGCCCAGGACAGCTCAGACAGGCCCAGGCCCGGGACAGCTCAGACAAGCACAGAATAGCTCAGACAGACCCAGGACATCTCAGACAGACGCAGGGCCCAGGACATCTCAGACAAGCCCAGGACAGCTCAGACAGGCCCAGGACAGCTCAGACAAGCCCAGGACAGCTCAGACAGATGCAGGACCCAGGAAAGCTCAGACAAGCCCAGGACATCTCAGACAGACGCAGGGCCCAGGACATCTCAGACAAGCCCAGGACAGCTCAGACAAGTCAAGGATAGCTCAGACAAGCCCAGGACAGCTCAGAGAAGCCCAGGACAGCTCAGACAGGCCCAGGATAGCTCAGACATGCCCAGGACAGCTCAGACATGCCCAGGATAGCTCAGACAGGCCCAGGACCCAGGACAGCTTAGACATGCCCAGGATAGCTCAGACAGGACCAGGACAGCTCAGACAGGCCCAGGATAGCTCAGACAGGTACCGGACAGCTCAGACATGCCGAGGACAGCTCAGACATGCCCAGGATAGCTCAGACAGGCCCAGGACAGCTCAGACATGCCCAATAAAGCTCAGACAGTCGCAGGGCCCAGGACAGCTCAGACAAACACCGGGAAAGCTCAGACAGGCCCAGGACAGCTCAGACAGTCGCAGGGCCAATGACAGCTCAGACAGGTCCAGGACAGCGCAGACAGGCCCAGGACCCAGGACATCTCAGACAAACCAGGACAGCTCAGACAGGCCCAGGACAGCTAAGACAAGCCCAGGACAGCACAGACAGACGCAGGACCCAGGACAGCTCAGACAAGCCCAGGACAGCTCAGACAAGCCAAGGATAGCTCAGACAAGCCCAGGACAGCTCAGACAAGCCCAGGACAGCTCAGACAGGCCCAGGATAGCTCAGACAGGCCAAGGACCCAGGACACCTTAGACATGCCCAGGATAGCTCAGACAGGCCCAGGATAGCTCAGACAGGCCCCGGACAGCTCAGACATGCCCAGGATAGCTCAGACAGGCCCAGGACAGCTCAGACATGCCCAGGACTGCTCAGACAGGCCCAGGACAGCTCAGACATAACCAGGATAGCTCAGACATGCCCAGGATCCAGGACAGCTGAGACAGGCCCTGGATAGCTCAGACAGGCCAAGGACAGCTCAGACAGACCCAGGATAGCTCAGACAGGCCCAGGACAGCTCAGACATAACCAGGATAGCTCAGACATGCCCAGGATCCAGGACAGCTCAGACAAGCCCAGGACCCAGGACAGCTTAGACATGCCCAGGATAGCTCAGACAGGACCAGGACAGCTCAGACAGGCCCAGGATAGCTCAGACAGGTACCGGACAGCTCAGACATGCCGAGGACAGCTCAGACATGCCCAGGATAGCTCAGACAGGCCCAGGACAGCTCAGACATGCCCAATAAAGGTCAGACAGTCGCAGGGCCCAGGACAGCTCAGACAAGCCCAGGACAGCTCAGACAAGCCCAGGACAGCTCAGACAGGCCCAGGATAGCTCAGACAGGCCAAGGACCCAGGACACCTTAGACATGCCCAGGATAGCTCAGACAGGCCCAGGATAGCTCAGACAGGCCCCGGACAGCTCAGACATGCCCAGGATAGCTCAGACAGGCCCAGGACAGCTCAGACATGCCCAGGACTGCTCAGACAGGCCCAGGACAGCTCAGACATAACCAGGATAGCTCAGACATGCCCAGGATCCAGGACAGCTGAGACAGGCCCTGGATAGCTCAGACAGGCCAAGGACAGCTCAGACAGACCCAGGATAGCTCAGACAGGCCCAGGAAAGCTCAGACATAACCAGGATAGCTCAGACATGCCCAGGATCCAGGACAGCTCAGACAAGCCCAGGATAGCTCAGACAGGCCAAGGACAGCTCAGACAGACCCAGGACAGCTCAGACAGGCCCAGGACAGCTCAGACAGGCCCAGGACAGCTCAGACAGTCGCTCGCAGGGCCCAGGACAGCTCAAACAAACCCAGGATAGCTCAGACAGTCCCAGGACAGCTCAGACAGACCCAGGACAGCTCAGACAGACCCAGGACAGCTCAGACAGGCCCAGGACAGCTCATACAGACCCAGGACAGCTCAGACAGGCCCAGGACAGCTCAGACAAGCCCAGGACTGCTCAGACAGATGCAGGACCCAGGAAAGCTCAGACAAGCCCAGGACATCTCAGACAGACGCAGGGCCCAGGACATCTCAGACAAGCCCAGGACAGCTCAGACAAGCCAAGGATAGCTCAGACAAGCCCAGGACAGCTCAGAGAAGCCCAGGACAGCTCAGACAGGCCCAGGATAGCTCAGACATGCCCAGGACAGCTCAGACATGCCCAGGATAGCTCAGACAGGCCCAGGACCCAGGACAGCTTAGACATGCCCAGGATAGCTCAGACAGGACCAGGACAGCTCAGACAGGCCCAGGATAGCTCAGACAGGTACCGGACAGCTCAGACATGCCGAGGACAGCTCAGACATGCCCAGGATAGCTCAGACAGGCCCAGGACAGCTCAGACATGCCCAATAAAGCTCAGACAGTCGCAGGGCCCAGGACAGCTCAGACAAACACCGGGAAAGCTCAGACAGGCCCAGGACAGCTCAGACAGTCGCAGGGCCAATGACAGCTCAGACAGGTCCAGGACAGCGCAGACAGGCCCAGGACCCAGGACATCTCAGACAAACCAGGACAGCTCAGACAGGCCCAGGACAGCTAAGACAAGCCCAGGACAGCACAGACAGACGCAGGACCCAGGACAGCTCAGACAAGCCCAGGACAGCTCAGACAAGCCAAGGATAGCTCAGACAAGCCCAGGACAGCTCAGACAAGCCCAGGACAGCTCAGACAGGCCCAGGATAGCTCAGACAGGCCAAGGACCCAGGACACCTTAGACATGCCCAGGATAGCTCAGACAGGCCCAGGATAGCTCAGACAGGCCCCGGACAGCCCCGGATAGCTCAGACAGGCCAAGGACAGCTCAGACAGACCCAGGATAGCTCACACAGGCCCAGGACAGCTCAGACATAACCAGGATAGCTCAGACAGGCCCAGGACAGCTCAGACAGACCCAGGACAGCTCAGACAGACCCAGGATAGCTCAGACAGGCCCAGGGCAGCTCAGTCAGGCCCAGGATATCTCAGACAGGCCCAGGACAGCTCAGACATGCCCAGGATAGCTCAGACAGGCCCAGGACCCAGGACAGCTCAGACATTCCCAGGATAGCTCAGACAGGCCCAGGACAGCTCAGACATGCCCGGGATAGCTCAGACAGGCCCAGGACAGCTCAGACAGGCCCAGGACAGCTCAGACAGGCCCAGGATAGCTCAGACAGGCCCAGGACAGCTCAGACAATCCCAGGAAAGCTCAGACAGGCCCAGGACAGCTCAGACAGACCCAGGATAGCTCAGACAAGCTCAGGACAGCACAGACAGGCCTAGGACAGCTCAGACAGGCCCAGGACAGCTCAGACAGTCGCAGGGCCCAGGACAGCTCAGACAGGCCCAGGACAGCTCAGACAGTCGCAAGGCCCAGGACAGCTCAGACAGACACAGGGCCCAGGACAGCTCAGGGCCCAGGACAGCTTAGACAGACCCAGGGCCCAGGACAGCTCAGACAGGCCCAGGACAGCTCAGACAGGCCCAGGCCCGGGACAGCTCAGACAAGCACAGAATAGCTCAGACAGACCCAGGACATCTCAGACAGACGCAGGGCCCAGGACATCTCAGACAAGCCCAGGACAGCTCAGACAGGCCCAGGACAGCTCAGACAAGCCCAGGACAGCTCAGACAGATGCAGGACCCAGGAAAGCTCAGACAAGCCCAGGACATCTCAGACAGACGCAGGGCCCAGGACATCTCAGACAAGCCCAGGACAGCTCAGACAAGCCAAGGATAGCTCAGACAAGCCCAGGACAGCTCAGAGAAGCCCAGGACAGCTCAGACAGGCCCAGGATAGCTCAGACATGCCCAGGACAGCTCAGACATGCCCAGGATAGCTCAGACAGGCCCAGGACCCAGGACAGCTTAGACATGCCCAGGATAGCTCAGACAGGACCAGGACAGCTCAGACAGGCCCAGGATAGCTCAGACAGGTACCGGACAGCTCAGACATGCCCAGGACAGCTCAGACATGCCCAGGATAGCTCAGACAGGCCCAGGACAGCTCAGACATGCCCAATAAAGCTCAGACAGTCGCAGGGCCCAGGACAGCTCAGACAAACACCGGGAAAGCTCAGACAGGCCCAGGACATCTCAGACAGTCGCAGGGCCAATGACAGCTCAGACAGGTCCAGGACAGCGCAGACAGGCCCAGGACAGCTCAGACAAGCCAAGGATAGCTCAGACAAGCCCAGGACAGCTCAGACAAGCCAAGGACAGCTCAGACAGGCCCAGGATAGCTCAGACAGGCCAAGGACCCAGGACACCTTAGACATGCCCAGGATAGCTCAGACAGGCCCAGGATAGCTCAGACAGGCCCCGGACAGCTCAGACATGCCCAGGATAGCTCAGACAGGCCCAGGATAGCTCAGACAGGCCCCGGACAGCTCAGACATGCCCAGGATAGCTCAGACAGGCCCAGGACAGCTCAGACATGCCCAGGACTGCTCAGACAGGCCCAGGACAGCTCAGACATAACCAGGATAGCTCAGACATGCCCAGGATCCAGGACAGCTCAGACAGACCCAGGACATCTCAGACAGACGCAGGGCCCAGGACATCTCAGACAAGCCCAGGACAGCTCAGACAGGCCCAGGACAGCTCAGACAAGCCCAGGACAGCTCAGACAGATGCAGGACCCAGGAAAGCTCAGACAAGCCCAGGACATCTCAGACAGACGCAGGGCCCAGGACATCTCAGACAAGCCCAGGACAGCTCAGACAAGCCAAGGATAGCTCAGACAAGCCCAGGACAGCTCAGAGAAGCCCAGGACAGCTCAGACAGGCCCAGGATAGCTAAGACATGCCCAGGACAGCTCAGACATGCCCAGGATAGCTCAGACAGGCCCAGGACCCAGGACAGCTTAGACATGCCCAGGATAGCTCAGACAGGCCCAGGACAGCTCAGACATGCCCAATAAAGCTCAGACAGTCGCAGGGCCCAGGACAGCTCAGACAAACACCGGGAAAGCTCAGACAGGCCCAGGACAGCTCAGACAGTCGCAGGGCCAATGACAGCTCAGACAGGTCCAGGACAGCGCAGACAGGCCCAGGACCCAGGACATCTCAGACAAACCAGGACAGCTCAGACAGGCCCAGGACAGCTAAGACAAGCCCAGGACAGCACAGACAGACGCAGGACCCAGGACAGCTCAGACAAGCCCAGGACAGCTCAGACAAGCCAAGGATAGCTCAGACAAGCCCAGGACAGCTCAGACAAGCCAAGGACAGCTCAGACAGGCCCAGGATAGCTCAGACAGGCCAAGGACCCAGGACACCTTAGACATGCCCAGGATAGCTCAGACAGGCCCAGGATAGCTCAGACAGGCCCCGGACAGCTCAGACAAGCCCAGGATAGCTCAGACAGGCCCAGGACTGCTCAGACAGGCCCAGGACAGCTCAGACATAACCAGGATAGCTCAGACATGCCCAGGATCCAGGACAGCTGAGACAGGCCCTGGATAGCTCAGACAGGCCAAGGACAGCTCAGACAGACCCAGGATAGCTCAGACAGGCCCAGGACAGCTCAGACATAATCAGGATAGCTCAGACATGCCCAGGATCCAGGACAGCTCAGACAAGCCCAGGATAGCTCAGACAGGCCCAGGACAGCTCAGACAGACCCAGGACAGCTCAGACAGGCCCAGGACAGCTCAGACAGGCCCAGGACAGCTCAGACAGTCGCTCGCAGGGCCCAGGACAGCTCAAACAAACCCAGGATAGCTCAGACAGGCCCAGGACAGCTCAGACAGACCCAGGACAGCTCAGACAGACCCAGGACAGCTCAGACAGGCCCAGGGCAGCTCATACAGACCCAGGACAGCTCAGACAGGCCAGGGACAGCTCAGACAGGCCCAGGACAGCTCAGACAGGCCCAGGACAGCTCAGACAGTCGCAGGGCCCAGGACAGCTCAGACAAACCCAGGATAGCTCAGACAGGCCCAGGACAGCTCAGACAGACCCAGGACAGCTCAGACAGACCCAGGACAGCTCAGACAGGCCCAGGACAGCTCATACAGGCCCAGGACAGCTCAGACAGGCCCAGGACAGCTCAGACAGGCCCAGGACAGCTCAGACAGTCACAGGGCCCAGGACAGCTTAATTAGGCCCAGGACAGCTCAGACAGGCCCAGGACAGCTCAGGAAGGCCCAGGACAGCTCATACAGACCCAGGACAGCTCAGACAGGCCCAGGACAGCTCAGACAGACCCAGGACAGCTCAGACAGGCCCAAGACAGCTCAGACAGGCCCAGGACCCAGGACAGCTCAGACACGCCCAGGACAGCTCAGACAAACCCAGGGCCCAGGACAGCTCAGACAGTCCCAGGACAGCTCAGACAGGCCCAGGACAGCTCAGACAGGCCCAGGACAGCTCAGACAGTCACAGGGCCCAGGACAGCTTAATTAGGCCCAGGACAGCTCAGACAGTCCCAGGACAGCTCAGACAGGCCCAGGACAGCTCAGACAGACCCAGGACAGCTCAGACAGGCCCAGGACAGCTCATACAGGCCCAGGACAGCTCAGACAGGCCCAGGACAGCTCAGACAGTCACAGGGCCCAGGACAGCTTAATTAGGCCAGGACAGCTCAGACAGGCCCAGGACAGCTCAGGAAGGCCCAGGACAGCTCATACAGACCCAGGACAGCTCAGACAGGCCCAGGACAGCTCAGACAAGACCAAGACAGCTCAGACAGGCCCAGGATCCAGGACAGCTTAGACAGACCCAGGACATCTCAGACAGACCCAGAGCCCAGGACATCTCAGACAAGCCCAGGACAGCTCAGACAAGCCCAGGACAGCTCAGACACGCCCAGGATAAATCAGACATTCCCAGGACAGCTCAGACAGGCCCAGGGCCCAGGACATGTCAGACAAGCCCAGGACAGCTCAGACAAGCCAATGATAGCTCAGACAAGCCCAGGACAGCTCATACAGACCCAGGACAGCTCAGACAGGCCCAGGACAGCTCAGACATACCCAGGACAGCTCAGACAGGCCCAGGACAGCTCAGACAGAACCAGGACAGCTCAGACAGGCCCAGGACCAAGGACAGCTAAGACAAGCCCAGGATAGCTCAGACAGGCCCAGGACAGCTCAGACAGTCACAGGGCCCAGGACAGCTTAATTAGGCCCAGGACAGCTCAGACAGGCCCAGGACAGCTCAGGAAGGCCCAGGACAGCTCATACAGACCCAGGACAGCTCAGACAGGCCCAGGACAGCTCAGACAGACCCAGGACAGCTCAGACAGGCCCAAGACAGCTCAGACAGGCCCAGGACCCAGGACAGCTCAGACACGCCCAGGACAGCTCAGACAAACCCAGGGCCCAGGACAGCTCAGACAGTCCCAGGACAGCTCAGACAGGCCCAGGACAGCTCAGACAGGCCCAGGACAGCTCAGACAGTCACAGGGCCCAGGACAGCTTAATTAGGCCCAGGACAGCTCAGACAGTCCCAGGACAGCTCAGACAGGCCCAGGAGAGCTCAGACAGACCCAGGACAGCTCAGACAGGCCCAGGACAGCTCATACAGGCCCAGGACAGCTCAGACAGGCCCAGGACAGCTCAGACAGTCACAGGGCCCAGGACAGCTTAATTAGGCCCAGGACAGCTCAGACAGGCCCAGGACAGCTCAGGAAGGCCCAGGACAGCTCATACAGACCCAGGACAGCTCAGACAGGCCCAGGACAGCTCAGACAAGACCAAGACAGCTCAGACAGGCCCAGGATCCAGGACAGCTTAGACAGACCCAGGACATCTCAGACAGACCCAGAGCCCAGGACATCTCAGACAAGCCCAGGACAGCTCAGACAAGCCCAGGACAGCTCAGACACGCCCAGGATAAATCAGACATTCCCAGGACAGCTCAGACAGGCCCAGGGCCCAGGACATGTCAGACAAGCCCAGGACAGCTCAGACAAGCCAATGATAGCTCAGACAAGCCCAGGACAGCTCATACAGACCCAGGACAGCTCAGACAGGCCCAGGACAGCTCAGACATACCCAGGACAGCTCAGACAGGCCCAGGACAGCTCAGACAGAACCAGGACAGCTCAGACAGGCCCAGGACCAAGGACAGCTAAGACAAGCCCAGGATAGCTCAGACAGGCCCAGGTCCCAGGACAGCTCAGGCAGGCCCAGGACAGCTCAGACAGGCCCAGGATAGTTCAGACAGTCACAGGACCCAGGACAGCTCAGACAGGCCCAGGACAGCTCAGACAGTCGCAGGGCCCAGGACAGCTCAGACAGGCCCAGGACAGCTCAGACAGGCCCAGGACAGCTCAGACAAACCCAGGGCCCAGGACAGCTCAGACAGTCCCAGGGCCCAGGACAGCTTAGACAGGCCCAGGACAGCTCAGACAGGCCCAGGACAGCTCAGACAAACGCAGGGCCCAGGACATCTCAGACAAGCCCAGGACAGCTCAGACAAGCCAAGGATAGCTCAGACAAGCCCAGGACAGCTCAGAAAAGCCCTGGACAGCTCAGACAGGCCCAGGGCCCAGGACAGCTCAGACAGGCCCAGGACAGCTCAGACAAGCCAAGGATAGCTCAGACAAGCCAAGGATAGCTCGGACAAGCCCAGGACAGCTCATACAGACCCAGGACAGCTCAGACAGGCCCAGGACAGCTCAGACAGACCCAGGACAGCTCAGACAGGCCCAAGACAGCTCAGACAGGCCCAGGACCCAGGACAGCTCAGACACGCCCAGGATAGCTCAGACAGTCGCAGGGCCCAGGACAGCTCAGACAGGCCCAGGACAGCTCAGACAGTCGCAGGGCCCAGGACAGCTCAGACAGGCCCAGGACAGCTCAGACAGGCCCAGGACAGCTCAGACAAACCCAGGGCCCAGGACAGCTCAGACAGTCCCAGGGCCCAGGACAGCTTAGACAGACCCAGGACATCTTAGACAAACGCAGGGCCCAGGACATCTCAGACAAGCCCAGGACAGCTCAGACAAGCCAAGGATAGCTCAGACAAGCACAGGACAGCTCAGATAAGCCCTGGACAGCTCAGACAGGCCCTGTGCCCAGGACAGCTCAGACAGGCCCAGGACAGCTCAGACAAGCCAAGGATAGCTCAGACAAGCCAAGGATAGCTCGGACAAGCCCAGGACAGCTCATACAGACCCAGGACAGCTCAGACAGGCCCAAGACAGCTCAGACAGACCCAGGACAGCTCAGACAGGCCCAAGACAGCTCAGACAGGCCCAGGACCCAGGACAGCTCAGACACGCCCAGGATAGCTCAGACAGGCCCAGGGCCCAGGACAGCTCAGACAGGCCCAGGACAGCTCAGACGGGCCCAGGACAGCTCAGACAGTCGCAGGGCCCAGGACAGCTCAGACAGGCCCAGGACAGCTCAGACAGTCACAGGGCCCAGGACAGCTCAGACAGGTCCAGGACCCAGGACAGCTTAGACAGACCCAGGACATCTCAGACAGACGCAGGGCTCAGGACATCTCAGACAAGCCCAGGACAGCTCAGATAAGCCCTGGACAGCTCCGACAGGCCCAGGATAGCTCAGACATGCCCAGGACAGCTCAGACAGGCCCAGTACAGCTCAGACAGGCCCAGGACAGCTCAGACAAACCCAGGGCCCAGGACAGCTCAGACAGGTCCAGGGCCCAGGACAGCTCAGACAGACCCAGGACATCTCAGACAGAAGCAGGGCCCAAGACATCTCAAACAAGCCCAGGACAGCTCAGACAAGCCAAGGATAGCTCAGACAAGCCCGGGACAGCTCAGACAAGACCAGGACAGCTCAGACAGGCCCAGGATAGCTCAGACATGCCCAGTACAGCTCAGACAGGCCCAGGGCCCAGGACAGCTCAGACAGACCCAGGACATCTCAGACAGACACAGGGCCCAGGACATCTCAGACAAGCCCAGGACAGCTCAGACAAGCCAAGGATAGCTCAGACAAGCCCAGGACAGCTCATACAGACCCAGGAAAGCTCTGACAGGCCCAGGACAGCTCAGACAGACCCACGACAGCTCAGACAGGCCAAGGACAGCTCAGACAGGCCCATGACCCAGGACGGCTCAGACAAGCCCAGGACAGCTCAGACAGTCGCAGGACAGCTCAGACAGGCACAGGACAGCTCAGAGAGTCGCAGGGCCCAGGACAGCTCAGACAGGCCCAGGACTGCTCAGACAGTCGCAGGGCCCAGGACAGTTAAGACAGGCCCATGGCAGCTCAGACAGACCCAGGACATCTCAGACAGACGCAGGACCCAAGACAGCTCAGACAAGCCCAGGTCAGCTCAGACAGGCCCAGGACAGCTCAGACAAACCCAGGGCCCAGGATAGCTCAGACAGGCCCAGGACAGCTCAGACATGCCCAGGATAGCTCAGACAGGCCCAGGACAGCTCAGACATGCCTAGGATAGCTCAGACATGCCAAGGACCCAGGACAGCTCAGACATGCCCCGGATAGCTCAGACAAGCCCAGGACAGCTCAGACAGGCCCAGGATAGCTCAGACATGCCCAGGGCCCAGGACAGCTCAGACAGGCCCAGGACAGCTCAGACAGTCACAGGGCCCAGGACAGCTCAGACATGCTCAGGATAGCTCAGACAGGCCCAGGACAGCCCAGACATGCCCAGGATTGCTCAGACATGCCCAGGACCCAGAACAGCTCAGACATGCCCCGGATAGCTCAGACAAGCCCAGGACAGCTCAGACAGGCCCAGGATAGCTCTGACATGCCCAGGACCCAGGACAGCTCAGACAAGCCCAGGACAGCTCAGACAGGCCCAGGACACCTCAGACAGACCCAGGACATCTCAGACAGACGCAGGAACCAGGACAGCTCAGACAAGCCCAAGACAGCTCAGACAGGCCCAGGACAGCTCAGACAGGCCCAGGATAGCTCAGACATGCCCAGGACAGCTCAGACATACCCAGGATAGCTCAGACAGGCCCAGAAACCAGGACAGCTTAGACATGCCCAGGATAGCTCAGACAGGCCCAGGATAGCTCAGACAGGCCCCAGACAGCTCAGACATGCCCAGGATAGCTCAAACAGGCCCAGGACAGCTCAGACATGCCCAGGATAGCTCAGACAAGCCCAGGACAGCTCAGACAGGCCCAGGATAGCTCAGACAGGCCCAGGACCCAGGACAACTCAGACAAGCCCAGGACAGCTCAGACAGGCCCAGGACAGCTCATACAGACCCAGGACAGCTCAGACAGGCCCAGGACTGCTCAGACAGGCTCCGGATAGCTCAGACAGGCCCAGGACCCAGGACAGCTCAGACAAGCCCAGGACAGCTCAGACAGGCCCAGGACAGCTCAGACAGGCCCAGGACAGCTCAGACAGGCCCAGGACTGCTCAGACAGGCTCCGGATAGCTCAGACAGGCCCAGGACCCAGGACAGCTCAGACAAGCCCAGGACAGCTCAGACAGGCCCATGACAGCTCAGACAGACCCAGGACAGCTCAGACAGGCCCAGGACAGCTCAGACAGACCCAGGACAGCTCAGACAGTCGCAGGGCCCAGGACAGCTCAGACAGGCCCAGGACAGCTCAGACAGGCCCAGGACAGCTCAGACAGTCGCAGGGCCCAGGACAGCTCAGACAGGCCCAGGACAGCTCAGACAGTCGCAGGGCCCAGGACAGCTAAGACAGGCCCATGGCAGCTCAGACAGCCCCAGGACATATCAGACAGACGCAGGGCCCAGGACATCTCAGACAAGCCCAGGACAGCTCAGACAAGCCAAGCATAGCTCAGACAAGCCCAGGATAGCTCAGACAAGCCCAGGACAGCTCAGACAGGCCCAGGATAGCTCAGAAATGCCCAGGACAGCTCAGACAGGCCCAGAACAGCTCACACAGGCCCCGGATAGCTCAGACAGGCCCAGGATCCAGGACAGCTCAGACAAGCCCAGGATAGCTCAGACAAGCCCAGGACAGCTACGAGAGACCCAGGACAGCTCAGACAGGCCCAGGACAGCTCAGACAGGCCCAGGACAGCTCAGACAGACCTAGGACAGCTCAGACAGGCCCAGGATAGCTCAGACAGGCCCAGGACAGCTCAGACAGTCGCAGGGCCCAGGACAGCTAAGACAGGCCCATGGCAGCTCAGACAGACCCAGGACATATCAGACAGACGCAGGGCCCAGGACATCTCAGACAAGCCCAGGACAGCTCAGACAAGTCAAGGATAGGTCAGACAAGCCCAGGATAGCTCAGACAAGCCCAGGACAGCTCAGACAGGCCCAGGATAGCTCAGACATGCCCCGGACAGCTCAGACAGGCCCAGAACAGCTCAGACAGTCGCAGGGCCCAGGACAGCTCAGACAAGCCCATGACAGCTCAGACAGGCCCATGACAGCTCATACAGACCCAGGACAGCTCAGACAGGCCCAGGACAGCTCAGACAAGACCAAGACAGCTCAGACAGGCCCAGGACCCAGGACAGCTCAGACAAGTCCAGGACAGCTCAGACAGGCCCAGGACAGCTCAGACAGGCCCAGGACAGCTCAGACAGGCCCAGGACAGCTCAGGCAGGCTCCGGATAGCTCAGACAGGCCCAGGACAGCTCAGACAGACCCAGGACAGCTCAGACAGGCCCAGGACAGCTCAGACAGTCGCAAGGCCCAGGACAGCTCAGACAGGCCCAGGACAGCTCAGACAGGCCCATGACAGCTCAGACAGGCCCATGACAGCTCATACAGACCCAGGACAGCTCAGACAGGCCCAGGACAGCTCAGACAAGACCAAGACAGCTCAGACAGGCCCAGGACCCAGGACAGCTCAGACAAGCCCAGGACAGCTCAGACAGGCCCAGGACAGCTCAGACAGGCCCAGGACAGCTCAGGCAGGCTCCGGATAGCTCAGACAGGCCCAGGACAGCTCAGACAGACCCAGGACAGCTCAGACAGGCCCAGGACAGCTCAGACAGGCCCAGGACAGCTCAGACAGGCCCAGGACAGCTCAGAGAGTCGCAGGGCCCAGGACAGCTCAGACAGGCCCAGGACTGCTCAGACAGGCCCAGGACAGCTCAGACAGTCGCAGGAACCAGTACAGCTCAGACAGGCCCAGGACAGCTCAGACAGTCGCAGGGCCCAGGACAGCTCAGACAGGCCCTGGACAGCTCAGACAGACCCAGGACAGCTCAGACAGGCCCAGGATAGCTCAGACATGCCCAGGACAGCTCAGACAGGCCCAGAACAGCTCACACAGGCCCCGGATAGCTCAGACAGGCCCAGGATCCAGGACAGCTCAGACAAGCCCAGGATAACTCAGACAAGCCCAGGACAGCTACGAGAGACCCAGGACAGCTCAGACAGGCCCAGGACAGCTCAGACAGGCCCAGGACAGCTCAGACAGACCTAGGACAGCTCAGACAGGCCCAGGACAGCTCAGAAAGGCCCAGGACAGCTCAGACAGTCGCAGGGCCCAGGACAGCTCAGACAAGCCCATGACAGCTCAGACAGGCCCATGACAGCTCAGACAGGCCCATGACAGCTCATACAGACCCAGGACAGCTCAGACAGGCCCAGGACAGCTCAGACAAGACCAAGACAGCTCAGACAGGCCCAGGACCCAGGACAGCTCAGACAAGTCCAGGACAGCTCAGACAGGCCCAGGACAGCTCAGACAGGCCCAGGACAGCTCAGACAGGCCCAGGACAGCTCAGGCAGTTTCCGGATAGCTCAGACAGGCCCAGGACAGCTCAGACAGACCCAGGACAGCTCAGACAGGCCCAGGACAGCTCAGACAGTCGCAAGGCCCAGGACAGCTCAGACAGGCCCAGGACAGCTCAGACAGGCCTAGGACAGCCCATCAGCTCACAGGCCCAGGACAGCTCAGAAAGGCCCAGGACAGCTCAGACAGTCGCAGGGCCCAGGACAGCTCAGACAAGCCCATGACAGCTCAGACAGGCCCATGACAGCTCAGACAGGCCCATGACAGCTCAGACAGGCCCATGACAGCTCATACAGACCCAGGACAGTTAAGACAGGCCCATGGCAGCTCAGACAGACCCAGGACATCTCAGACAGACGCAGGACCCAAGACAGCTCAGACAAGCCCAGGTCAGCTCAGACAGGCCCAGGACAGCTCAGACAAACCCAGGGCCCAGGATAGCTCAGACAGGCCCAGGACAGCTCAGACATGCCCAGGATAGCTCAGACAGGCCCAGGACAGCTCAGACATGCCTAGGATAGCTCAGACATGCCAAGGACCCAGGACAGCTCAGACATGCCCCGGATAGCTCAGACAAGCCCAGGACAGCTCAGACAGGCCCAGGATAGCTCAGACATGCCCAGGGCCCAGGACAGCTCAGACAGGCCCAGGACAGCTCAGACAGTCACAGGGCCCAGGACAGCTCAGACATGCTCAGGATAGCTCAGACAGGCCCAGGACAGCCCAGACATGCCCAGGATTGCTCAGACATGCCCAGGACCCAGAACAGCTCAGACATGCCCCGGATAGCTCAGACAAGCCCAGGACAGCTCAGACAGGCCCAGGATAGCTCTGACATGCCCAGGACCCAGGACAGCTCAGACAAGCCCAGGACAGCTCAGACAGGCCCAGGACACCTCAGACAGACCCAGGACATCTCAGACAGACGCAGGAACCAGGACAGCTCAGACAAGCCCAAGACAGCTCAGACAGGCCCAGGACAGCTCAGACAGGCCCAGGATAGCTCAGACATGCCCAGGACAGCTCAGACATACCCAGGATAGCTCAGACAGGCCCAGGATAGCTCAGACAGGCCCCAGACAGCTCAGACATGCCCAGGATAGCTCAAACAGGCCCAGGACAGCTCAGACAAGCCCAGGAAAGCTCAGACAGGCCCAGGATAGCTCAGACAGGCCCAGGACCCAGGACAGCTCAGACAAGCCCAGGACAGCTCAGACAGGCCCAGGACAGCTCATACAGACCCAGGACAGCTCAGACAGGCCCAGGACTGCTCAGACAGGCTCCGGATAGCTCAGACAGGCCCAGGACCCAGGACAGCTCAGACAAGCCCAGGACAGCTCAGACAGGCCCAGGACAGCTCAGACAGGCCCAGGACAGCTCAGACAGGCCCAGGACTGCTCAGACAGGCTCCGGATAGCTCAGACAGGCCCAGGACCCAGGACAGCTCAGACAAGCCCAGGACAGCTCAGACAGGCCCATGACAGCTCAGACAGACCCAGGACAGCTCAGACAGGCCCAGGACAGCTCAGACAGACCCAGGACAGCTCAGACAGTCGCAGGGCCCAGGACAGCTCAGACAGGCCCAGGACAGCTCAGACAGGCCCAGGACAGCTCAGACAGTCGCAGGGCCCAGGACAGCTCAGACAGGCCCAGGACAGCTCAGACAGTCGCAGGGCCCAGGACAGCTAAGACAGGCCCATGGCAGCTCAGACAGCCCCAGGACATATCAGACAGACGCAGGGCCCAGGACATCTCAGACAAGCCCAGGACAGCTCAGACAAGCCAAGCATAGCTCAGACAAGCCCAGGATAGCTCAGACAAGCCCAGGACAGCTCAGACAGGCCCAGGATAGCTCAGAAATGCCCAGGACAGCTCAGACAGGCCCAGAACAGCTCACACAGGCCCCGGATAGCTCAGACAGGCCCAGGATCCAGGACAGCTCAGACAAGCCCAGGATAGCTCAGACAAGCCCAGGACAGCTACGAGAGACCCAGGACAGCTCAGACAGGCCCAGGACAGCTCAGACAGGCCCAGGACAGCTCAGACAGACCTAGGACAGCTCAGACAGGCCCAGGATAGCTCAGACAGGCCCAGGACAGCTCAGACAGTCGCAGGGCCCAGGACAGCTAAGACAGGCCCATGGCAGCTCAGACAGACCCAGGACATATCAGACAGACGCAGGGCCCAGGACATCTCAGACAAGCCCAGGACAGCTCAGACAAGTCAAGGATAGGTCAGACAAGCCCAGGATAGCTCAGACAAGCCCAGGACAGCTCAGACAGGCCCAGGATAGCTCAGACATGCCCAGGACAGCTCAGACAGGCCCAGAACAGCTCAGACAGTCGCAGGGCCCAGGACAGCTCAGACAAGCCCATGACAGCTCAGACAGGCCCATGACAGGTCATACAGACCCAGGACAGCTCAGACAGGCCCAGGACAGCTCAGACAAGACCAAGACAGCTCAGACAGGCCCAGGACCCAGGACAGCTCAGACAAGTCCAGGACAGCTCAGACAGGCCCAGGACAGCTCAGACAGGCCCAGGACAGCTCAGACAGGCCCAGGACAGCTCAGGCAGGCTCCGGATAGCTCAGACAGGCCCAGGACAGCTCAGACAGACCCAGGACAGCTCAGACAGGCCCAGGACAGCTCAGACAGTCGCAAGGCCCAGGACAGCTCAGACAGGCCCAGGACAGCTCAGACAGGCCCATGACAGCTCAGACAGGCCCATGACAGCTCATACAGACCCAGGACAGCTCAGACAGGCCCAGGACAGCTCAGACAAGACCAAGACAGCTCAGACAGGCCCAGGACCCAGGACAGCTCAGACAAGCCCAGGACAGCTCAGACAGGCCCAGGACAGCTCAGACAGGCCCAGGACAGCTCAGGCAGGCTCCGGATAGCTCAGACAGGCCCAGGACAGCTCAGACAGACCCAGGACAGCTCAGACAGGCCCAGGACAGCTCAGACAGGCCCAGGACAGCTCAGACAGGCCCAGGACAGCTCAGAGAGTCGCAGGGCCCAGGACAGCTCAGACTGGCCCAGGACTGCTCAGACAGGCCCAGGACAGCTCAGACAGTCGCAGGAACCAGTACAGCTCAGACAGGCCCAGGACAGCTCAGACAGTCGCAGGGCCCAGGACAGCTCAGACAGGCCCTGGACAGCTCAGACAGACCCAGGACAGCTCAGACAGGCCCAGGATAGCTCAGACATGCCCAGGACAGCTCAGACAGGCCCAGAACAGCTCACACAGGCCCTGGATAGCTCAGACAGGCCCAGGATCCAGGACAGCTCAGACAAGCCCAGGATAACTCAGACAAGCCCAGGACAGCTACGAGAGACCCAGGACAGCTCAGACAGGCCCAGGACAGCTCAGACAGGCCCAGGACAGCTCAGACAGACCTAGGACAGCTCAGACAGGCCCATGACAGCTCACAGGCCCAGGACAGCTCAGACAGGCCCAGGACAGCTCAGACAAGACCAAGACAGCTCAGACAGGCCCAGGACCCAGGACAGCTCAGACAAGTCCAGGACAGCTCAGACAGGCCCAGGACAGCTCAGACAGGCCCAGGACAGCTCAGACAGGCCCAGGACAGCTCAGGCAGGCTCCGGATAGCTCAGACAGGCCCAGGACAGCTCAGACAGACCCAGGACAGCTCAGACAGGCCCAGGACAGCTCAGACAGTCGCAGGCCCAGGACAGCTCAGACAGGCCCAGGACAGCTCAGACAGGCCCATGACAGCTCAGACAGGCCCATGACAGCTCATACAGACCCAGGACAGCTCAGACAGGCCCAGGACAGCTCAGACAAGACCAAGACAGCTCAGACAGGCCCAGGACCCAGGACAGCTCAGACAAGCCCAGGACAGCTCAGACAGGCCCAGGACAGCTCAGACAGGCCCAGGACAGCTCAGGCAGGCTCCGGATAGCTCAGACAGGCCCAGGACAGCTCAGACAGACCCAGGACAGCTCAGACAGGCCCAGGACAGCTCAGACAGGCCCAGGACAGCTCAGACAGGCCCAGGACAGCTCAGACAGGCCCAGGGCCCAGGACAGCTCAGACAGGCCCAGGACTGCTCAGACAGGCCCAGGACAGCTCAGACAGTCGCAGGAACCAGGACAGCTCAGACAGGCCCAGGACAGCTCAGACAGTCGCAGGGCCCAGGACAGCTCAGACAGGCCCAGGACAGCTCAGACAGACCCAGGACAGCTCAGACAGGCCCAGGATAGCTCAGACATGCCCAGGACAGCTCAGACAGGCCCAGAACAGCTCACACAGGCCCTGGATAGCTCAGAGCAGGCCCAGGATCCAGGACAGCTCAGACAAGCCCAGGATAACTCAGACAAGCCCAGGACAGCTACGAGAGACCCAGGACAGCTCAGACAGGCCCAGGACAGCTCAGACAGGCCCAGGACAGCTCAGACAGACCTAGGACAGCTCAGACAGGCCCATGACAGCTCATACAGACCCAGGACAGCTCAGACAGGCCCAGGACAGCTCAGACAAGACCAGGACAGCTCAGACAGGCCCAGGACCCAGGACAGCTCAGACAAGTCCAGGACAGCTCAGACAGGCCCAGGACAGCTCAGACAGGCCCAGGACAGCTCAGACAGGCCCAGGACAGCTCAGGCAGGCTCCGGATAGCTCAGACAGGCCCAGGACAGCCAGACAGACCCAGGACAGCTCAGACAGGCCCAGGACAGCTCAGACAGTCAGCAAGGCCCAGGACAGCTCAGACAGGCCCAGGACAGCTCAGACAGGCCCAGGACAGCTCAGCCCAGGACCCAGGACAGCCCAGGACAGCTCAGAAAGGCCCAGGACAGCTCAGACAGTCGCAGGGCCCAGGACAGCTCAGACAAGCCCATGACAGCTCAGACAGGCCCATGACAGCTCAGACAGGCCCATGACAGCTCAGACAGGCCCATGACAGCTCATACAGACCCAGGACAGCTCAGACAGGCCCAGGACAGCTCAGACAAGACCAAGACAGCTCAGACAGGCCCAGGACCCAGGACAGCTCAGACAAGTCCAGGACAGCTCAGACAGGCCCAGGACAGCTCAGACAGGCCCAGGACAGCTCAGACAGGCCCAGGACAGCTCAGGCAGGCTCCGGATAGCTCAGACAGGCCCAGGACAGCTCAGACAGACCCAGGACAGCTCAGACAGGCCCAGGACAGCTCAGACAGTCGCAAGGCCCAGGACAGCTCAGACAGGCCCAGGACAGCTCAGACAGGCCCATGACAGCTCAGACAGGCCCATGACAGCTCATACAGACCCAGGACAGCTCAGACAGGCCCAGGACAGCTCAGACAAGACCAAGACAGCTCAGACAGGCCCAGGACCCAGGACAGCTCAGACAAGGACCCAGGACAGCTCAGACAGGCCCAGGACAGCCCAGACAGGCCCAGGACAGCTCAGACAGGCCCAGGACAGCTCAGGCAGGCTCCGGATAGCTCAGACAGGCCCAGGACAGCTCAGACAGACCCAGGACAGCTCAGACAGGCCCAGGACAGCTCAGACCCAGAGACAGGCAGGACAGCAGCTCAGACAGGCCCAGGACAGCTCAGACAGGCCCAGGACAGCTCAGAGAGTCGCAGGGCCCAGGACAGCTCAGACAGGCCCAGGACTGCTCAGACAGGCCCAGGACAGCTCAGACAGTCACAGGAACCCAGGACAGCTCAGACAGGCCCAGGACAGCTCAGACAGGCCCAGGACAGCTCAGACAGGCCCAGGACAGCTCAGACAGGCCCAGGACAGCTCAGACAGGCCCAGGGCAACAGGCCCAGGACAGCTCAGACAGGCCCAGGGCCCAGGACAGCTCAGACAGATGCAGGGCCCAGGACATCTTAGACAGGCCCAAGACAGCTCAGACAAGCCAAGGATAGCTCAGACAAGCCCAGGACAGCTCAGACAAGCCCAGGACAGCTCAGACAGGCCCAGGATAGCTCAGACATGCCCAGGACAGCTAAGGAATACCCAGGATAGCTCAGACAGGCCCAGGACCCAGGACAGCTTAGACATGCCCAGGACAGCTCAGACAGGCCCAGGATAGCTCAGACAGGCCCCAGACAGCTCAGACATGCCCAGGATAGCTCAGACAGGCCCAGGGCAGCTCAGACTTGCCCAGGATAGCTCAGACAGGCCCAGGACAGCTCAGACATGCCCAGGATAGCTCAGACATGCCCAGGACCCAGGACAGCTCAGACATGCCCAGGAGAGCTCAGACAAGCCCAGGACAGCTCAGACAGGCCCAGGACAGCTCAGACAGGCCCAGGACCCAGGACAGCTCAGACAAGCCCAGGACAGCTCAGACAGGCCCAGGACCCAGGGACAGCTCAGACAGGCCCAGGACAGCTCAGACAGTCGCAGGGCCCAGGACAGCTCAGACAGGCCCCAGGACAGCTCAGACAGGCCCAGGACAGCTCAGACAGGCCCAGGACAGCTCAGACGCAGGGCCCAGGACAGCTCAGGCCCAGGACTGCTCAGACAGGCCCAGGACTGCTCAGACAGGCCCAGGACAGCTCAGACAGTCAGGAACCAGGACAGCTCAGACAGGCCCAGGACAGCTCAGACAGTCGCAGGGCCCAGGACAGCTCAGACAGGCCCTGGACAGCTCAGACAGACCCAGGACAGCTCAGACAGGCCCAGGATAGCTCAGACATGCCCAGGACAGCTCAGACAGGCCCAGAACAGCTCACACAGGCCCCGGATAGCTCAGACAGGCCCAGGATCCAGGACAGCTCAGACAAGCCCAGGATAGCTCAGACAAGCCCAGGACAGCTACGAGAGACCCAGGACAGCTCAGACAGGCCCAGGACAGCTCAGACAGGCCCAGGACAGCTCAGACAGACCTAGGACAGCTCAGACAGGCCCAGGACAGCTCAGACAGGCCCAGGACAGCTCAGACAGTCGCAGGGCCCAGGACAGCTCAGACAAGCCCATGACAGCTCAGACAGGCCCATGACAGCTCAGACAGGCCCATGACAGCTCATACAGACCCAGGACAGCTCAGACAGGCCCAGGACAGCTCAGACAAGACCAAGACAGCTCAGACAGGCCCAGGACCCAGGACAGCTCAGACAAGTCCAGGACAGGACAGGCCCAGGACAGCTCAGACAGGCCCAGGACAGCTCAGACAGGCCCAGGACAGCTCAGGCAGGCTCCGGATAGCTCAGACAGGCCCAGGACAGCTCAGACAGACCCAGGACAGCTCAGACAGGCCCAGGACAGCTCAGACAGTCGCAAGGCCCAGGACAGCTCAGACAGGCCCAGGACAGCTCAGACAGGCCCATGACAGCTCAGACAGGCCCATGACAGCTCAGACAGACCCAGGACAGCTCAGACAGGCCCAGGACAGCTCAGACAAGACCAAGACAGCTCAGACAGGCCCAGGACCCAGGACAGCTCAGACAAGCCCAGGACAGCTCAGACAGGCCCAGGACAGCTCAGACAGGCCCAGGACAGCTCAGACAGGCCCAGGACAGCTCAGGCAGGCCCAGGACAGCTCAGACAGGCCCAGGACAGCTCAGACAGACCCAGGACAGCTCAGACAGGCCCAGGACAGCTCAGACAGGGACAGCTCAGACAGGCCCAGGACAGCTCAGACAGGCCCAGGACAGCTCAGACAGGCCCAGGACAGCTCAGACAGGCCCAGGACAGCTCAGACAGGCCCAGGACAGCTCAGACAGGCCCAGGACAGCTCAGACAGGCCCAGGACAGCTCAGACACAGGCCCAGGACAGCTCAGACAGGCCCAGGACAGCTCAGACAGGCCCAGGACAGCTCAGACAGGCCCAGGACAGCTCATACAGGCCCAGGACAGCTCAGACAGGCCCAGGACAGCTCAGACAGGCCCCAGGACAGCTCAGACAGGCCCAGGACAGCTCAGACAGGCCCAGGACAGCTCAGACAGGCCCAGGACAGCTCAGACAGGCCCAGGACAGCTCAGACAGGCAGACAGGCCCAGACCAGGACAGCTCAGACAGGCCCAGACAGCTCAGACAGGCCCAGGACCTCAGACAGGCCCAGGACAGCTCAGACATGCCCAGGATAGCTCAGACAGGCCCAGGGCAGCTCAGACAGGCCCAGGATAGCTCAGACAGGCCCAGGACAGCTCAGACAGGCCCAGGACAGCTCAGACAGGCCCAGGACAGCAGCTCAGACAGGCCCAGGACAGCTCAGACAGGACAGCTCAGACAGGACCCAGGACAGCTCAGACAGGCCCAGGACAGCTCAGACAGGCCCAGGACAGCTCAGAGGCCCAGGACAGCTCAGACAGGCCCAGGACAGCTCAGACAGCCCAGGACAGCTCAGACAGGCCCAGGACAGCTCAGACAGGCCCAGGACAGCTCAGACACAGGACACAGGACAGCTCAGACAGACCCAGGACAGCTCAGACAGGCCCAGGACAGCTCAGACAGGCCCAGGACAGCTCAGACAGGCCCAGGACCTCAGGACAGCTCAGACAGGCCCAGGACAGCTCTCAGACAGGACCCAGGACAGCTCAGACAGGCCCAGGACAGCTCAGACAGCCCAGGACAGCTCAGACAGCTCGACAGGGCCCAGGACAGCTCAGACAGGCCCAGGACAGCTCAGACAGGCCCAGGACAGGCCCAGGACAGCTCAGACAGGCCCAGGACAGCTCGACAGGGCCCAGGACAGCTCAGACAGGCCCAGGATAGGACTCAGACAGGCCCAGGACAGCTCAGACAGGCCCAGGACAGCTCAGACAGGCCCAGGATAGGGCCCAGGACAGCTCAGACAGGCCCAGGACCCAGGGCCCAGGACAGCTCAGACAGTCGAAGGCCCAGGACAGCTCAGACAGGCCCAGGACAGCTCAGACAGACCCAGGACAGCTCAGACAGCCCAGGACAGCTCAGACAGGCCCAGGACAGCTCAGACAGGCCCAGGATAGCTCAGACAGGCCCAGGACAGCAGCTCAGAGCCCAGGACAGCTCAGAGAAACCCAGGGCAATGGACAGCTCAGACAGGCCCAGGGCCCAGGACAGCTCAGACAGATGCAGGGCCCAGGACATCTTAGACAAGCCCAAGACAGCTCAGACAAGCCAAGGATAGCTCAGACAAGCCCAGGACAGCTCAGACAAGCCCAGGACAGCTCAGACAGGCCCAGGATAGCCAGACATGCCCAGGACAGCTCAGGAATACCCAGGATAGCTCAGACAGGCCCAGAACCCAGGACAGCTTAGACATGCCCAGGATAGCTCAGACAGGCCCAGGATAGCTCAGACAGGCCCCAGACAGCTCAGACATGCCCAGGATAGCTCAGACAGGCCCAGGGCAGCTCAGACTTGCCCAGGATAGCTCAGACAGGCCCAGGACAGCTCAGACATGCCCAGGATAGCTCAGACATGCCCAGGACCCAGGACAGCTCAGACATGCCCCGGAGAGCTCAGACAAGCCCAGGGACAGCTCAGACAGGCCCAGGATAGCTCAGACAGGCCCAGGACCCAGGACAGCTCAGACAAGCCCAGGACAGCTCAGAGAGGCCCAGGACAGCTCATACAGACCCAGGACAGCTCAGACAGGCCCAGGACAGCTCAGACAAGACCAAGACAGCTCAGACAGGCCCAGGACACAGGACAGCTCAGATAGGCCCAGGACTGCTCAGACAGGCCCAGGACAGCTCAGACAGTCGCAGGAACCAGGACAGCTCAGACAGGCCCAGGACAGCTCAGACAGTCGCAGGGCCCAGGACAGCTCAGACAGTCGCAGGTCCCAGGACAGCTCAGACAGGCCCAGGACAGCTCAGACAGGCCCAGGACAGCTCAGAGAGTCGCAGGGCCCAGGACAGCTCAGACAGGCCCAGGACTGCTCAGACAGGCCCAGGACAGCTCAGACAGTCGCAGGAACCAGTACAGCTCAGACAGGCCCAGGACAGCTCAGACAGTCGCAGGGCCCAGGACAGCTCAGACAGGCCCTGGACAGCTCAGACAGACCCAGGACAGCTCAGACAGGCCCAGGATAGCTCAGACATGCCCAGGACAGCTCAGACAGGCCCAGAACAGCTCACACAGGCCCCGGATAGCTCAGACAGGCCCAGGATCCAGGACAGCTCAGACAAGCCCAGGATAGCTCAGACAGGCCCAGGACACAGGACAGCTCAGACAGGCCCAGGACTGCTCAGACAGGCCCAGGACAGCTCAGACAGGCAGCTCAGAACCAGGACAGCTCAGACAGGCCCAGGACCTCAGGAGGCCCAGGACAGCTCAGACAGTCGCAGGGCCCAGGACAGCTCAGAGGTCCCAGGACAGCCAGGAGGCCCAGGACAGCTCAGACAGGCCCAGGACAGCTCAGAGAGTCGCAGGGCCCAGGACAGCTCAGACAGGCCCAGGACTGCTCAGACAGGCCCAGGACAGCTCAGACAGTCGCAGGAACCAGTACAGCTCAGACAGGCCCAGGACAGCTCAGACAGTCGCAGGGCCCAGGACAGCTCAGACAGGCCCTGGACAGCTCAGACAGACCCAGGACAGCTCAGACAGGCCCAGGATAGCTCAGACATGCCCAGGACAGCTCAGACAGGCCCAGAACAGCTCACACAGGCCCCGGATAGCTCAGACAGGCCCAGGATCCAGGACAGCTCAGACAAGCCCAGGATAGCTCAGACAAGCCCAGGACAGCTACGAGAGACCCAGGACAGCTCAGACAGGCCCAGGACAGCTCAGACAGGCCCAGGACAGCTCAGACAGACCTAGGACAGCTCAGACAGGCCCAGGACAGCTCAGACAGGCCCAGGACAGCTCAGACAGTCGCAGGGCCCAGGACAGCTCAGACAAGCCCATGACAGCTCAGACAGGCCCATGACAGCTCAGACAGGCCCATGACAGCTCATACAGACCCAGGACAGCTCAGACAGGCCCAGGACAGCTCAGACAAGACCAAGACAGCTCAGACAGGCCCAGGACCCAGGACAGCTCAGACAAGTCCAGGACAGCTCAGACAGGCCCAGGACAGCTCAGACAGGCCCAGGACAGCTCAGACAGGCCCAGGACAGCTCAGGCAGGCTCCGGATAGCTCAGACAGGCCCAGGACAGCTCAGACAGACCCAGGACAGCTCAGACAGGCCCAGGACAGCTCAGACAGTCGCAAGGCCCAGGACAGCTCAGACAGGCCCAGGACAGCTCAGACAGGCCCATGACAGCTCAGACAGGCCCATGACAGCTCATACAGACCCAGGACAGCTCAGACAGGCCCAGGACAGCTCAGACAAGACCAAGACAGCTCAGACAGGCCCAGGACCCAGGACAGCTCAGACAAGTCCAGGACAGCTCAGACAGGCCCAGGACAGCTCAGACAGGCCCAGGACAGCTCAGACAGGCCCAGGACAGCTCAGGCAGGCTCCGGATAGCTCAGACAGGCCCAGGACAGCTCAGACAGACCCAGGACAGCTCAGACAGGCCCAGGACAGCTCAGACAGTCGCAAGGCCCAGGACAGCTCAGACAGGCCCAGGACAGCTCAGACAGGCCCATGACAGCTCAGACAGGCCCATGACAGCTCATACAGACCCAGGACAGCTCAGACAGGCCCAGGACAGCTCAGACAAGACCAAGACAGCTCAGACAGGCCCAGGACCCAGGACAGCTCAGACAAGCCCAGGACAGCTCAGACAGGCCCAGGACAGCTCAGACAGGCCCAGGACAGCTCAGACAGGCCCAGGACAGCTCAGGCAGGCTCCGGATAGCTCAGACAGGCCCAGGACAGCTCAGACAGACCCAGGACAGCTCAGACAGGCCCAGGACAGCTCAGACAGTCGCAAGGCCCAGGACAGCTCAGACAGGCCCAGGACAGCTCAGACAGGCCCAGGACAGCTCAGAGAGTCGCAGGGCCCAGGACAGCTCAGACAGGCCCAGGACTGCTCAGACAGGCCCAGGACAGCTCAGACAGTCACAGGAACCAGTACAGCTCAGACAGGCCCAGGACAGCTCAGACAGTCGCAGGGCCCAGGACAGCTCAGGGCCCTGGACAGCTCAGACAGGCCCAGGACAGCTCAGAGAAACCCAGGGCAAAGGACAGCTCAGACAGGCCCAGGGCCCAGGACAGCTCAGACAGATGCAGGGCCCAGGACATCTTAGACAAGCCCAAGACAGCTCAGACAAGCCAAGGATAGCTCAGACAAGCCCAGGACAGCTCAGACAAGCCCAGGACAGCTCAGACAGGCCCAGGATAGCTCAGACATGCCCAGGACAGCTCAGGAATACCCAGGATAGCTCAGACAGGCCCAGAACCCAGGACAGCTTAGACATGCCCAGGATAGCTCAGACAGGCCCAGGATAGCTCAGACAGGCCCCAGACAGCTCAGACATGCCCAGGATAGCTCAGACAGGCCCAGGGCAGCTCAGACTTGCCCAGGATAGCTCAGACAGGCCCAGGACAGCTCAGACATGCCCAGGATAGCTCAGACATGCCCAGGACCCAGGACAGCTCAGACATGCCCCGGAGAGCTCAGACAAGCCCAGGACAGCTCAGACAGGCCCAGGATAGCTCAGACAGGCCCAGGACCCAGGACAGCTCAGACAAGCCCAGGACAGCTCAGAGAGGCCCAGGACAGCTCATACAGACCCAGGACAGCTCAGACAGGCCCAGGACAGCTCAGACAAGACCAAGACAGCTCAGACAGGCCCAGGACACAGGACAGCTCAGATAGGCCCAGGACTGCTCAGACAGGCCCAGGACAGCTCAGACAGTCGCAGGAACCAGGACAGCTCAGACAGGCCCAGGACAGCTCAGACAGTCGCAGGGCCCAGGACAGCTCAGACAGTCGCAGGTCCCAGGACAGCTCAGACAGGCCCAGGACAGCTCAGACAGGCCCAGGACAGCTCAGAGAGTCGCAGGGCCCAGGACAGCTCAGACAGGCCCAGGACTGCTCAGACAGGCCCAGGACAGCTCAGACAGTCGCAGGAACCAGTACAGCTCAGACAGGCCCAGGACAGCTCAGACAGTCGCAGGGCCCAGGACAGCTCAGACAGGCCCTGGACAGCTCAGACAGACCCAGGACAGCTCAGACAGGCCCAGGATAGCTCAGACATGCCCAGGACAGCTCAGACAGGCCCAGAACAGCTCACACAGGCCCCGGATAGCTCAGACAGGCCCAGGATCCAGGACAGCTCAGACAAGCCCAGGATAGCTCAGACAAGCCCAGGACAGCTACGAGAGACCCAGGACAGCTCAGACAGGCCCAGGACAGCTCAGACAGGCCCAGGACAGCTCAGACAGACCTGGGACAGCTCAGACAGGCCCAGGACAGCTCAGACAGGCCCAGGACAGCTCAGACAGTCGCAGGGCCCAGGACAGCTCAGACAAGCCCATGACAGCTCAGACAGGCCCATGACAGCTCAGACAGGCCCATGACAGCTCATACAGACCCAGGACAGCTCAGACAGGCCCAGGACAGCTCAGACAAGACCAAGACAGCTCAGACAGGCCCAGGACCCAGGACAGCTCAGACAAGTCCAGGACAGCTCAGACAGGCCCAGGACAGCTCAGACAGGCCCAGGACAGCTCAGACAGGCCCAGGACAGCTCAGGCAGGCTCCGGATAGCTCAGACAGGCCCAGGACAGCTCAGACAGACCCAGGACAGCTCAGACAGGCCCAGGACAGCTCAGACAGTCGCAAGGCCCAGGACAGCTCAGACAGGCCCAGGACAGCTCAGACAGGCCCATGACAGCTCAGACAGGCCCATGACAGCTCATACAGACCCAGGACAGCTCAGACAGGCCCAGGACAGCTCAGACAAGACCAAGACAGCTCAGACAGGCCCAGGACCCAGGACAGCTCAGACAAGCCCAGGACAGCTCAGACAGGCCCAGGACAGCTCAGACAGGCCCAGGACAGCTCAGACAGGCCCAGGACAGCTCAGGCAGGCTCCGGATAGCTCAGACAGGCCCAGGACAGCTCAGACAGACCCAGGACAGCTCAGACAGGCCCAGGACAGCTCAGACAGTCGCAAGGCCCAGGACAGCTCAGACAGGCCCAGGACAGCTCAGACAGGCCCAGGACAGCTCAGAGAGCCGCAGGGCCCAGGACAGCTCAGACAGGCCCAGGACTGCTCAGACAGGCCCAGGACAGCTCAGACAGTCGCAGGAACCAGTACAGCTCAGACAGGCCCAGGACAGCTCAGACAGTCGCAGGGCCCAGGACAGCTCAGACAGGCCCTGGACAGCTCAGACAGGCCCAGGACAGCTCAGAGAAACCCAGGGCAAAGGACAGCTCAGACAGGCCCAGGGCCCAGGACAGCTCAGACAGATGCAGGGCCCAGGACATCTTAGACAAGCCCAAGACAGCTCAGACAAGCCAAGGATAGCTCAGACAGGCCCAGGATAGCTCAGACATGCCCAGGACAGCTCAGGAATACCCAGGATAGCTCAGACAGGCCCAGAACCCAGGACAGCTTAGACATGCCCAGGATAGCTCAGACAGGCCCAGAATAGCTCAGACAGGCCCCAGACAGCTCAGACATGCCCAGGATAGCTCAGACAGGCCCAGGGCAGCTCAGACTTGCCCAGGATAGCTCAGACAGGCCCAGGACAGCTCAGACATGCCCAGGATAGCTCAGACATGCCCAGGACCCAGGACAGCTCAGACATGCCCCGGAGAGCTCAGACAAGCCCAGGACAGCTCAGACAGGCCCAGGATAGCTCAGACAGGCCCAGGACCCAGGACAGCTCAGACAAGCCCAGGACAGCTCAGAGAGGCCCAGGACAGCTCATACAGACCCAGGACAGCTCAGACAGGCCCAGGACAGCTCAGACAAGACCAAGACAGCTCAGACAGGCCCAGGACACAGGACAGCTCAGACAGACCCAGGACAGCTCAGACAGGCCCAGGACAGCTCAGACAGGGCCAGGACAGCTCAGACAGGCCCAGGACAGCTCAGACAGGCTCCGGATAGCTCAGACAGGCCCAGGACAGCTGAGACAGACCCAGGACAGCTCAGACAGGCCCAGGACAGCTCAGACAGACCCAGGACAGCTCAGACAGTCGCAGGGCCCAGGACAGCTCAGACAGGCCCAGGACAGCTCAGAAAGGCCCAGGAGAGCTCAGACAGTCGCAGGAACCAGGACAGCTCAGACAGGCCCAGGACAGCTCAGACAGTCGCATGGTCCAGGACAGCTCAGACAGGCCCAGGATAGCTCAGACAGACCCAGGACAGCTCAGACAAGCCCAGGACAGCTCAGACAGGCCCAGGATAGCTTAGACAGGCCCAGGACCCAGGACAGCTCAGACAAGCCCAGGACAGCTCAGACAGGCCCAGGACAGCTCATACAGACCCAGGACAGCTCAGACAGGCCCAGGACAGCTCAGACAAGACGAAGATAGCTCAGACAGGCCCAGAACCCAGGACAGCTCAGACAAGCCCAGGACAGCTCAGAGAAACCCAGGGCAAAGGACAGCTCAGACAGGCCCAGGGCCCAGGACAGCTCAGACAGATGCAGGGCCCAGGACATCTTAGACAAGCCCAAGACAGCTCAGACAAGCCAAGGATAGCTCAGACAAGCCCAGGACAGCTCAGACAAGCCCAGGACAGCTCAGACAGGCCCAGGATAGCTCAGACATGCCCAGGACAGCTCAGGAATACCCAGGATAGCTCAGACAGGCCCAGAACCCAGGACAGCTTAGACATGCCCAGAATAGCTCAGACAGGCCCAGAATAGCTCAGACAGGCCCCAGACAGCTCAGACATGCCCAGGATAGCTCAGACAGGCCCAGGGCAGCTCAGACTTGCCCAGGATAGCTCAGACAGGCCCAGGACAGCTCAGACATGCCCAGGATAGCTCAGACATGCCCAGGACCCAGGACAGCTCAGACATGCCCCGGAGAGCTCAGACAAGCCCAGGACAGCTCAGACAGGCCCAGGACAGCTCAGACAGTCGCAGGGCCCAGGACAGCTCAGACAGTCGCAGGTCCCAGGACAGCTCAGACAGGCCCAGGACAGCTCAGACAGGCCCAGGACAGCTCAGACAAACCCAGGTCCCAGGACAGCTCAGACAGATGCAGGTCCCAGGACAGCTCAGACAGGCCCAGGACAGCTCAGACAGGCCCAGGACTGCTCAGACAGGCCCAGGACAGCTCAGACAGTCGCAGGAACCAGGACAGCTCAGACAGGCCCAGGACAGCTCAGACAGTCGCAGGGCCCAGGACAGCTCAGACAGTCGCAGGGCCCAGGACAGCTCAGACAGGCCCAGGACAGCTCAGACAGGCCCAGGACAGCTCAGACAAACCCAGGGCCCATGACAGCTCAGACAGGCCCAGGGCCCAGGACAGCTCAGACAGATGCAGGGCCCAGGACAGCTCAGACAGGCCCAGGACAGCTCAGACAGAGAAAGAGACAGATAAACCAATCAACGCCTGAGATTGGCCTTGAAGTTCTCAGCGTGATCAATATTCAGCTGTTGTAGGAAATTGTGTAATTTCTGTTATTTTACTGTTTGAGTCAGAACAGAACAGAGTTGATGAAACAAACAGAGAATTATCAGTTTGACAATATTTCACACCAAAATGGAGACTTGATGTTTTCCTATAGTGTTTGAGCCAGAACAGAGTTGTTTGAGAAAACAGACTGGAAATGAAACCAAAATATAGACACATACTAAATCAAGATATGTTACGAATAGTACTACTAACAGTTAAGATTTACTATAGAGGGTCTGTCAACTGTTACTATGAAGTTTACGTGTAACTACACATGAGCATTTCTTGCTTTTTAATCATCTCTCATGATCAGTGTCTGAAAACCATCAACATTGTCTCATTAGAATATGTCAAACCTAAGAGTTTCCCTTTGAGGGGGGTACAGGCAGTGTGTCTCTCATGCAGGGGGTCTGAGGGGGTATGGTGGGGTGGCTAGCGTGTGTGTGTGACTGGGGATGAGACATTCAGATGTTACATCCCTGTGTCCTTTTCAATCCAATCAGATGCAGTCTGATTGTCTGTCAGACCAACGATTTGACTCCTCAATCAATTAGTGGCAGGCAATCAGCTGGCCACTGAAACCGTCGCTGACACACACACACACTCACAGACACACAGACACACAGACAGACACACACACACACATACACACAGTCGTGTCTTTGGCATCATTAAAACTGAAGACTTATCTTTATCAAAATTTCTCTGTCATTATTATTACGTGATTAAACTACTTAATCATGTAACTGTAATTAACTAGGAAGTCACCAAGGAAAATATTCAGATTACAAAGTTATAATTTTCCTAATATAACTTTCAGATATTTTCATATCTGATCAATTAGTCTTCTGATGAATTAATTATTATTTACCTCACGTTAGTCTCATTCCAAATGTTGTAAATGGTTGGTTATCTGCACAAACCCAGTCTTCACTATGAATCATCCATACATCAATTGTCTTAAATCATTTATTTACTAACTAAGTGGCGTGTCTTTGGCTATGCCGGATTATGTGATATGACTTGCTATTCTATAAAATAATTTCCCTGTAATTAATATTACCTGATTGAGCTAATCATGTAAATGTAATTAACTAGAAAGTCGGGGCACCAAGAAAGAATATTTATAGAGCTGTTGTCTTCCGAATGAACTCTTAAAGATCTTGTAATATTTTACATCAATAGCAGTCAATATCAATTGTCATCTTAATTCAGTCTCATCTGAAAGTTGTAAATGAAAGTTGTAAATTCTTTTATCTGCACGAACCCTGGCTAACAAGTTGAATCAGCAATACAAAATTGGGTTTCATTATTTATTTACTAAATACCGAAATAATTACACACAATTAATCATAACTTGATTACAAATTACGTCATAAAGGAAAACGTCCCTTGCGGGTGGAACAGATATGACAGCTTGTTACATAAAAGAAAAGGGGCTGGGTTGACTGAAAGAGCGGGAAGACTGAGGAACAAAGGGAAGAAGCTGTGCTATCGTAAATACAGTATCTTATGCATTCTAAATTACCATCCATTTGGAAAAGGAAAATGCAATAAATATTTACTCTGACCTGCGCTTCAGTAGGTTGGTGGTAGATGGAAGACCGTGTTGCCAAACCGAGTCCTTTGAAGAATGTCTCTGGTTGTCAATTGGATACGTTGTAGTAATGTCATTGTGTGGTAGACGGGATACTCTGTCTGTTCTTTCCTAACCTTCGTTTGCAGCTGCTGTTGCTAACTCAACGGCTAGAAGGGATCACTTCTGTAGTGAATAAGAGTTCAAAGTTCATACCATTTGCAACCAAAGCTCACGCTGATGTTGGCTTCATTCTGTAGTTATTATCTGAACCATTCTGACATAGGACCGTCGTCCTCACGTCCTCGGAACAGGAAGTTCTATTGTCGTCAAGGGCTTATATAGGAAGGGAGAAAAGGGGTGTGTTTCATAGTTTACAACCTCTGTCTCTTCGTGTGTGCGGGCCACTGAGGGAGCAGTAATATCTTATGAAAACCCACATCTCACATTTTAGAAGCTAAAATCACATTTCCTCCCATCACAAATAATTTCATATTCAAACATTTAAATTGAACAACAATTCCATGTGAATCCGATAACTCTGATGTGTAGACTTTCCACTGTAGAGTTTATGTCATCTTATCATTGATGAGAATGTCTCAGATGACAACCGAACTGACATCATATTCATTAAGTACCACTGCATATGTTCAATTGTTCGGATTACCAGAATATAGTTCATTTCCCCCACCTGCTGATGTTCCCAGAATCTCTATGTTAACCAAGGGGTTTTCAAATGTAACCTCAGTAGGGTAGAGAGAGGAAAAAGAGTATTTATGACTGTCATAAACCTACCCCCAGGCCAACGTCATGACATAAGTAATTCACAGAAATGCATAAGCAAACACTAGATAGTTACAAGGAAATTATGTAGTTTCCCTACTGGGATAAATGGGCTTCACGGCTTGGTGTACAAAAGGGAAGTGGGGGTCGACTGAGATGAGACAACACAAAGTTGATAATTATAACAATTGAAATGCTAATCCTTTTCACATGAACGCCCACTCTTTCAGGAATAATTGCAATCAATATAGTGTGTTGTCGGGATCTCTGTTGAAAAGAGATTGTTTCTGTTGGAGAGTTTGTCCGCCCTCTCTCTCTGCCGTGGCTAGAATGGATAGTTCAGAGTGACATTCATTCATGTCGTTATAGAATGGATGTTTTGACGGTTGTCGGTCTTCGCGTTCAATGATACCGAATTCCTAGCTGCAGACTAGTAATTAATATCAAAGACTTGTTCTTATTCTGTCGGTATCGATAATCTAAGAGTTTAATCATGTGGTATGGTTAAAACCTCTTAAGCCGACCCCCTACTTTTTCGAACATTCTGTTAAAAATCGCGCAACATTTTGGCGTCCTGCTACTCATGCCAGGAATATAGTATATGCATATGATTAGTATGTGTGTATAGAAAACACTCTAACGTTTCTAAAACTGGTTAAATCACGGCTGTGACTATAACAGAACGTCTGTTTCATCGAAAAGCGCAGGAATATCTGATCACTGGAAATTGAAAAAAATATCCATGCGCCACTTCAACCCATTGTTAAAGGTGAACCGTATTAAATGAGGCCGAGGTTGCAGTACCTACAGCTTCCACAGGATGTATAGAGTCTTCTCATTTGATTCTGATTTGATTCTTGGTAGAACCGACCAAAGGGAACCGATTCCCTCCGACCACCAACTTGATACATTGGCTCGGTGTTTTTCCTGACATTTTTTCCAGACGACCAGCTATCGAATTTACATCGCCTCCTGATGATTTTTATAGCTTATTAACGTGTACTAATACCTAAAGTTGCATTAGAAAGGTATTTCGAAGTGTTTTGTGAAAGTTTATCGTTGACTTTTTAACTTTTAAAAAATGACGTTACGTTATGAAACGCTATTTTTTTCCGTTTATCACACAGTCTTCATAGATCGATATCTAGGCTATATATGGACCGAATTAATCGAAAAAAAGACCCAGTATTGATTATGGGACATCAAGGAGTGCCAACAAAGAAGATGGTCAAAGGTAATGAATGTTTTATATTTTATTGTGCGGTTTGTGTAGCGCCGACTATGCTAATTCTTTTGTTTACATCCCCTACGGGTCTTTTGGGGTGTTACATGCTATCAGATAATAGCTTCTCATGCTTTCGCCGAAAAGCATTTTAAAAATCTGACTTGGTGCCTGGATTCACAACGAGTGTAGCTTTAATTCAATACCAAGCATGTGTATTTTAATGAACGTTTGCGTTTTAACTAATACTATTAGCGTTTAGCGTAGCGCATTTGCATTTCCAGAGCTCTAGTTGGGACGTCTGCGTCTCAAGTAGGATCAAGAGGTTAAAAGATTCAGCCATCTACTCAAACCTTAGCTTATACTCAGGTTTATGGTCTCTACTTAAACCTTGGCCTTCTCGTGGTAAGCTGTTCTGCAACCTTTAGCCATCACGTAATTGAGGTGAACTCGGTCTCCTCTCAAACCTTGGCCCTCTCGTTATCGAGGTAAGCTGGTCTGGTGATAGAAAACCCAGGTGGGGGTTTTATTCGGAAGAGCAGAAAAGGCCTGTCCCAGGATGCCCGACCATAACTGTGCTCATTGGCGGTCCTCTGATTTAGTTAAACTCCAAAGGGAATTGGAGTTTCCTTCTATAAACAGTCCAAAATCACATTAAACAATTTCACAAACAGTATCATCCACACTCATTCATCTTATACAACACTTAGATGTAAGCCTAATATCTGAGGCTATTGTATAAACGTGTGGTCGTATTGTCTCTCATGAGTTTCACAAAATGGTGCCAAACGGACCAGTTTGTAGCTGGATTCTTCACCGATCTTTTATATGTTCTCCAGAACATAAATACTGTTTGGACCTCCTGTTCTGTGAGGTGGAAAAAATTCCTTTGTTCTCTCTATGAAAACTCACTCGCTCTCTATACTGTGGCCATGAGGAGATAATCTGTTCCAGGAATTTACGACCTCTCTCTGACCACAGCAGCCTGAGTGTAGGAGACAGAGAGTGGGGGATGGTGCTCGCTGTACCCAAAGAGGGCAACGTCATGACAATAGGTTTATAACCAACAACATTACACTATTGGTATATAACCTAATAACATTACACTATAGGCATATAACCTAATAACATTACACTATTGATATATAACCTAATAACATTACACTATTGGTATATAACCTAATAACATTACACTATAGGCATATAACCTAATAACATTACACGATAGGTATATAACCTAATAACATAGCAGCATACCACCCTGCATACCACTGCTGTCTTGCTTCTGAAGCTAAGCAGGGTTGGTCCTGGTCAGCAGCATACCACCCTGCATACCACTGTTGGCTTGCTTCTGAAGCTAAGCAGGGTTGGTCTTGGTCAGCAGCATACCACCCTGCATACCACTGCTGGCTTGCTTCTGAAGCTAAGCAGGGTTGGTCCTGGTCAGCAGCATACCACCCTGCATACCACTGTTGGCTTGCTTCTGAAGCTAAGCAGGGTTGGTCCTGGCCAGCACCATACCACCCTGCATACCACTGCTGGCTTGCTTCTGAAGCTAAGCAGGGTTGGTCCTGGTCAGCAGCATACCACCCTGCATACCACTGCTGGCTTGCTTCTGAAGCTAAGCAGGGTTGGTCCTGGTCAGCAGCATACCACCCTGCATACCACTGTTGGCTTGCTTCTGAAGCTAAGCAGGTTTGGTCCTGGTCAGCAGCATACCACCCTGCATACCACTGCTGGCTTGCTTCTGAAGCTAAGCAGGGTTGGTCCTGGCCAGCACCATACCACCCTGCATACCACTGCTGGCTTGCTTCTGAAGCTAAGCAGGGTTGGTCCTGGTCAGCAGCATACCACCCTGCATACCACTGCTGGCTTGGCTCTGAAGCTAAGCAGGGTTGGTCCTGGTCAGCAGCATACCACCCTGCATACCACTGCTGGCTTGCTTCTGAAGCTAAGCAGGGTTGGTCCTGGTCAGCAGCATACCACCCTGCATACCACTGCTGGCTTGCTTCTGAAGCTAAGCAGGGTTGGTCCTGGTCAGCACCATACCACCCTGCATACCACTGCTGGCTTGCTTCTGAAGCTAAGCAGGGTTGGTCCTGGTCAGCAGCATACCACCCTGCATACCACTGCTGGCTTGCTTCTGAAGCTAAGCAGGGTTGGTCCTGGTCAGCAGCATACCACCCTGCATACCACTGTTGGCTTGCTTCTGAAGCTAAGCAGGTTTGGTCCTGGTCAGCAGCATACCACCCTGCATACCACTGCTGGCTTGCTTCTGAAGCTAAGCAGGGTTGGTCCTGGCCAGCACCATACCACCCTGCATACCATTGCTGGCTTGCTTCTGAAGCTAAGCAGGGTTGGTCCTGGTCAGCAACATACCACCCTGCATACCACTGCTGGCTTGCTTCTGAAGCTAAGCAGGGTTGGTCCTGGTCAGCAGCATACCACCCTGCATACCACTGATGACTTGCTTCTGAAGCTAAGCAGGGTTGGTCCTGGTCAGCAGCATACCACCCTGCATACCACTGCTGGCTTGCTTCTGAAGCTAAGCAGGTTTGGTCCTGGTCAGCAGCATACCACCCTGCATACCACTGCTGGCTTGCTTCTGAAGCTAAGCAGGGTTGGTCCTGGTCAGCAGCATACCACCCTGCATACCACTGCTGGCTTGCTTCTGAAGCTAAGCAGGGTTGGTCCTGGTCAGCAGCATACCACCCTGCATACCACTGCTGGCTTGCTTCTGAAGCTAAGCAGGGTTGGTCCTGGTCAGCAACATGCCACCCTGCATACCACTGCCTGCATACCACTGCTGGCTTGGCTCTGAAGCTAAGCAGGGTTGGTCCTGGTCAGCAACATACCACCCTGCATACCACTGCTGGCTTGCTTCTGAAGCTAAGCAGGGTTGGTCCTGGTCAGCAGCATACCACCCTGCATACCACTGCTGGCTTGCTTCTGAAGCTAAGCAGGGTTGGTCCTGGTCAGCAGCATACCACCCTGCATACCACTGCTGGCTTGGCTCTGAAGCTAAGCAGGGTTGGTCCTGGTCAGCAGCATACCACCCTGCATCCCACTGCTGGCTTGCTTCTGAAGCTAAGCAGGGTTGGTCCTGGTCAGCAGCATACCACCCTGCATACCACTGCTGGCTTGTCTCTGAAGCTAAGTAGGGTTGGTCCTGGTCAGTTCCTGGATGGGAGACCAGATGCTGCTGGAAGTGGTGTTGGAGAGACAGTAGGAGGCACTCTTTCCTCTGGTCTAAAAAAAATATCCCAATGCCCCAGGGCAGTGATTGGGGGCACTGCCCTGTGTAGGGTGCCGTCTTTCGGATGGGACGTTAAACGGGTGTCCTGACTCTCTGAGGTCATTAAAGATCCCATGGCACTTATCGTAAGAATAGGGGTGTTATTAACCCCGGTGTCCTGGCTAAATTCCCAATCTGGCCCTCAAACCATCACGGTCACCTAATAATCCCCAGTTTACAATTGGCTCATTCACCCCCCTCCTCTCCCCTTTAACTATTCCCCAGGTCGTTGCTGCAAATGAGAATGTGTTCTAAGTCAACTTACCTGGTAAATAAATAAATAAAAAAGTTTTAAAAATAAACGTTATAACTATTTGGTTTTCATATCATCACCTATTGAAGAGCAGAGTCACAACTCCACATTTCTGATGATTCCACAGTTATCTCTGTCATCAGAGTTATACAGGAAGTAACATGAAGCTCTTATACAGGAAGTAACATGAAGCTCTTATACAGGAAGTAACATGAAGCTCTTATACAGGAAGTAACATGAAGCTCTTCTTGATCAGTAAACATCTATTGATTATGTATTTGTCTATACATGAGGGTAGCCTGTTCATTTGACTTGTAGCTAGCTAATCAAACAACATGTTTCAACATGTAGCTTGCTTCATCAGAGATTAGCGTCTTGAAAAGAACTTGACGTCGGCAAGTCCTTGTCCTGGTCGTTCTCAGTCGTACTACTGACTGTCATCTCCACTGTAGACGGAAACATCTAGTTTATCCCATGAACATTAACTTGTTAACTAGCTTGACGTGTTGTCAGTCAGTTAGCCAATTTCACGTCCATCAATGTAGCATATCATGTCGGTCAGCAACAACTGTGACTAAAAACTCTTTAATACAATGTTGAAAAAGGGGATTGTATTACACTGTTGGAGGAATTCGGTCTATTTATCACCATGTTAAGCGAACTTTAACACGTTTCTACCGGCAGCTTGTAAATATTATCTGCTAACAGTACATTGGTAAAAATGGTCCCTTCTGCTGCTTGACAGGCAGAGCCCACAAAGGAAACAAACCTGAAACACTCTTGTCAGGTATAGTTCACTTTTATCCAATTAAGGTTGTGACAATATGGCGTCAGGCTACCCTCCGGTATCTAAAATTACACGATCCTTTGATGTTTACTGATCACGAATAGCAGTCTGTTACTTCCTGTATAACTCTGATGACAGAGATAACTGTGGAATCATCAGAAATGTGGAGTTGTGACTTTGCTCTTCAATAGGTGATGATTTGAAAACCAAACAGTTATAACGTTTATTTTTTACAATCTCTTGAAAACGGTACTCTGTTGTCAGTGGTTTTAGCGGCAGGAAAATGCAACTCTCGGCACCGTATTGTGATATTGTATTGATAACGACCTATATAGCTTGCTGGGGGGGGGAGCTCTCGCACGCACACACGCACGCACGCATGCACACAGGCACGCACACACACACGCACACACACAAACACACATGAACGGACACACCACACACACAGAATCCCCCTCCACACACACACACACACACACACACACCACACACAGAATCCCCCTACACACACACACACCCTGTGACTGTGTAGTCATTGCCTCCAGTGACATTATTATGGTAATCTGTGTGGGAGCGTCCAGGGCTGTTCCAAGTGCAGACTCCTTCAAGCGGAGGAAATGGGATTTTCTCCAGACTGACTCCATCTCATCCACTCATTCCTCCTAGCCTGGTTAACCTGGGGATGCAGCTCAAATGGAGCCCTATTTGCTACATAGTGTACTACATAGGGAATAAGGTGTCATTTGAGACATCTTAGTGGGTTATCTGTGTGGTGGAGGGAGTCTAAAGGTCAAAACAATTACCTTCAGACGGACGGACAGACAGACAGACAGGCAGGCAGGCAGGCGGGCGGACGGACGGACGGACGGACGGACGGACAGCACGTGGAATTATTATTATAAACGAAATAATGTAGTTGTTAGTATTGGAGGGAGGGAGGGAGGGAGGGGGCTGTCAACCTTAAACTAAATAATGTAGTTGTTAGTATTGGAGGGAGGGGGCTGTCAACCATAAACTAAATAATGTAGTTGTTAGTATTGGAGGGAGGAGGGGGCTGTCAACCTTAAACTAAATAATGTAGTTGTTAGTATTGGAGGGAGGGAGGGAGGGACCAGGGAACTAAATAATGTAGGGAGGGAGTAGGAGGGAGGGGGCTGTCAACCATAAACTAAATAATGTAGTTGTTAGTATTGGAGGGAGGGAGGGAGGGAGGGAGGGAGGGAGGGAGGGAGGGAGGGAGGGAGGGAGGGAGGGAGGGAGGGAGGGAGGGAGGGAGGGAGGGAGGGAGCTGTCAACCATAAACTAAATAATGTAGTTGTTAGTATTGGAGGGAGGGGCTGTCAACCATAAACTAAATAATGTAGTTGTTAGTATTGGAGGGAGGGAGGGAGGGAGGGAGGGAGGGAGGGAGGGAGGGAGGGAGGGAGGGAGGGAGGGAGGGAGGGAGGGAGGGGGCTGTCAACCATAAACTAAATAATGTAGTTGTTAGTATTGGAGGGAGGGGCTGTCAACCAGTAGTTGTTAGTATTGGAGGGAGGGAGGGAGGGAGGGAGGGAGGGAGGGAGGGAGGGAGGGAGGGAGGGAGGGAGGGAGGGAGGGAGGGAGGGAGGGCTGTCAACCATAAACTAAATAATGTAGTTGTTAGTATTGGAGGGAGGGGCTGTCAACCATAAACTAAATAATGTAGTTGTTAGTATTGGAGGGAGGGAGGGAGGGAGGGAGGGAGGGAGGGGGCTGTCAACCTTAAACTAAATAATGTAGTTGTTAGTATTGGAGGGAGGGAGGGAGGGAGGGAGCTGTCAACCATAAACTAAATAATGTAGTTGTTAGTATTGGAGGGAGGGGGCTGTCAACCATAAACTAAATAATGTAGTTGTTAGTATTGGAGGGAGGGAGGGAGGGAGGGAGGGAGGGAGGGAGGGAGGGAGGGAGGGAGGGGCTGTCAACCTTAAACTAAATAATGTAGTTGTTAGTATTGGAGGGAGGGAGGGAGGGAGGGAGGGAGGGAGGGGGAGGGAGGGAGGGAGGGAGGGAGGGAGGGAGGGAGGGAGGGGGCTGTCAACCTTAAACTAAATAATGTAGTTGTTAGTATTGGAGGGAGGGAGGGAGGGAGGGAGGGAAGGAGGGAGGGGGAGGGAGGGGAGGGAGGGAGGGAGGGAGGGAACCTTAAACTAAATAATGGTTGTTAGGGAGGGAGGGAGGTTGTTAGGGAGGGGGAGGGAGGGAGGGAGGGAGGGAGGGAGGGAGGGAGGGAGGGAGGGAGGGAGGGAGGGGGCTTAAACTAAATAATGTAGTTGTTAGTATTGGAGGGAGGGAGGGAGGGGCCTTAAGCAAAATACTGATCAGAATGTATCCCCCAGCAGGGAAACCCAAAGACGTTAACTCTAGCCATTACACTACAAACTGTTCTTAAGACATTGACTTCATGTCACGTTCTGACCTTAGTTCCTTTGTTTTGTCTTTGTTTTTGTATGGTCAGGGTGTGAGTTGGGGTGGGCAGTCTGTGTTGTTTTTTCTATAATTTGGGATTTCTGTTTTTGCCCTGGTATGGTTCTCAATCAGAGGCAGCTGTCAATCGTTGTCCCTGATTGTCCCTGATTGAGAACCATACTTAGGTAGCCTGGTTGTCTCTGATTGAGAACCATACTTAGGTAGCCTGGTTGTCTCTGATTGAGAACCATACTTAGGTAGCCTGGTTGTCTCTGATTGAGAACCATACTTAGGCAGCCTGGTTGTCTCTGATTGAGAACCATACTTAGGTAGCCTGGTTGTCTCTGATTGAGAACCATACTTAGGTAGCCTGGTTGTCTCTGATTGAGAACCATACTTAGGTAGCCTGGTTGTCTCTGATTGAGAACCATACTTAGGCAGCCTGGTTTCACCTTTTCTGTTCTGTGTTTTGCTTCACCGTTCAGGACTGTTTGTTTTTGTCATTTTATTGTTTTTGTTCATTTGTTTGGTATTCGTATTAAATACAATATTAACACAATATGGACGCTAATCAAGTTAGTTAACATGTCATTTTCTTTTGACTGCGCACAGCGTGGCGCACAATTTAAGCAGAGAGGGGGTTTGATTAATCTGGCCTGCGTACACCGGGCTATGGCCCTTCACATTGCATGGAGGGGGTTTGATTAATCTGGCCTGCGTACACCGGGCTATGGCCCTTCACATTGCATGGAGGGGGTTTGATTAATCTGGCCTGCGTACACCGGGCTATGGCCCTTCACATTGCATGGAGGGGGTTTGATTAATCTGGCCCGCGTACACCGCTATGTACATCGCAGGGGCCCCCTTCACATCACATGCATGGAGGGGGTTTGATTAATCTGGCCCGCGTACACCGGGCTATGGCCCTTCACATCGCAGAGAGGGGGTTTGATTAATCTGGCCTGCGTACACCGGGCTATGGCCCTTCACATCGCAGAGAGGGGGTTGATTAATCTGGCCTTACATCTACACCGGGCTATGGCCCTTCACATTGCAGAGGGGGTTTGATTAATCTGGCCCGCGTACACCGGCTATGGCCCTTCACATCGCAGAGAGGGGTTTGATTAATCTGGCCTGCGTACCGGGCTATGGCCCTTCACATCGCATGGAGGGGGTTTGATTAATCTGGCCCGCGTACACCGGGCTATGGCCCTTCACATCGCAGAGAGGGGGTTTGATTAATCTGGCCTGCGTACACCGGGCTATGGCCCTTCACATTGCAGAGAGGGGGTTTGATTAATATGGCCCGCGTACACCGGGCTATGGCCCTTCACATTGCAGAGAGGGGGTTTGATTAATATGGCCCGCGTACACCGGGCTATGGCCCTTCACATTGAAGAGAGGGGGTTTGATTAATATGGCCCGCGTACACCGGGCTATGGCCCTTCACATCATCAGGCGAAAGCAGGGAGGGAAGGCGGATTTTTCTCTGTGAAAACACACAATCCTTCTCATTACTACACGTGCTTATTTACATTACTTTTGTTTTGAGCCGATTTCGTTTTCAGACCTACCGAGGCACCTAGCTCACACTGGGAGTCAGCCCGGTTCGAATGCAATCAACTTTCAGAGCGGGAGGAGGGGGAGGAGAGGGAGGAGGAGGGGGAGGAGAGGGAGGAGAGGGAGGAGGGGCAGGAGAGGGAGGAGGGGGAGGGGAGGGAGGAGAGGGAGGAGGGGGAGGAGAGGGAGGAGGAGGTACTAGCTACCTAGCTACATTATCTCACATCTGTAAAATGGTGCCGGAATAAATGTCAGCAGTTTTATGGGCGCCCAACCAATTGTAATATTATGTGATTTTTTGTTGTTGTTATTTGTAACTTATTTTGTACATGTTTCTGCAACCGTAGAAAATTTTAAATATAAACTTCTCGTTAATCCAGCTACAGTGTCTGATTTCAAAAAGGCTTTACGGCGAAAGCACACCTTGCGATTATGTTAGGTCAGCGCCTAGTCACAGGAAACCATACAGCCATTTTCCAAAGAAGGAGAGGTGTCACAAAAGTCAGAAATAGCGTTAAAATGAATCACTAACCTTTGATGATCTTCACCGGATGGCACTCTCAGGATTCCATGTTTGACAATGAATGTGTTTTGTTCAATAAAGTTCATCTTTATGTCTAAATACCTCCTTTTTGTTTGAATGTTTAGCCCAGCAATCCAAATGCACAATGCGCGAGCGCTTAGTTCAGACGAAAAGTCCAAAAAGTTATATTACAGTTCGTAGAAACATGTCAATCGATGTATATCAATCTTGAGGATGTTTTTATCATAAATCTTCAATAATGTTTCAACCGGAGAATTCCTTTGTCTTTAGAAATGAAAAGGAATGCAGCTTGCTCTCACGGCCTTCTGCCCGACCTCTTAGTCAAACAGATCTTATTCGCTCATAGGAGAAGCCTGAAACAAAGTTCTAAAGACTGTTGACATCTAGTGGAACCTTAGGAAGTGCAATATGACCCCAAAAAACTTGAAAACCTACAAACCTCAGATTTCCCACTTCCTGGTTGGATTTTTTCTCAGGTTTTTGCCTGCCATATGAGTTGTTATATTATGTATTATGTATGTTATACGCACAGACATCATTCAAACAGTTTTAGAAACTTCAGAGTGTTTTCTATCCAAATCTACTAATTATATGCACATTCTAGCTTTTGGGCCTGAGTAGCAGGCAGTTTACTCTGGGCACCTTATTCATCCAAGCTACTCAATACTGCCCTCCAGTCCCAAAGAAGCTAGCAGGATATACGCTGCACCGGCAAGATAGAACAGCTGGTAAGATGAGGGGGAGGGGTCTGTGCATATTTGTATACAACAGCTGGGGCACGAAATCTGAGGAAGTCTCTAGAAGTAGAGTGACTCGTGATAAAATGCAGACCACACTATTTGCCTAGATAGTTTTCAGCTATGTGTAACGTTTGTGAAACGGCTAGCTTAGTTAGCGGTGGTTCGCACTAAATAGCGTTTCAATCGGTGACGTCACTTGCTCTGAGACCTTGAAGTAGTGGTTCCCCTTGCTCTGCAAGGGTCGTGGCTTTTGTGGAGCGATGGGTAACGATGCTTCGTGGGGTGTCAGTTGTTGATGTGTGCAGATGGTCCCTGGTTCGAGCCTGGGTATGGGTGAGGGGACGGACTAAAGTTATACTGTTACATATACCTGTAGTGGCAGTTAATTTACCACCACAGACGGATGCTGGCACTCAGTCAGCTGTATAAGGAAATAAGCAAACAGGAAACCACTCACCCAGAGGCAGCGCTCCTAGTGGCCGGAGACTTTAAAACAAAATTCTAGATCACCTTTACTCCAAACTTTACTCCACACACAGAGATGCATAAAAAGCTCTCCCTCGACCTCCATTTGGTAAATCCAACCACAATTCTATCCTCCTGATTCCTGCTTACAAGCAAAAATTAAAGCAGGATGCACCAGTGACTCGGTCTATAAACAGGTGGTCAGATGAAGCAGATGCTAAACTACAGGACTGTTTTGCAGCACAGACTGGAATATGTTCCAGGATTCTTCTGATGACATTGAGGAATACACCACATCAGTCACTGGCTTTATCAATAAGTGCATCGAGGACGTCGTCAAAGCATCAATACAGGCTAAGATTGAATCGTACTACACCGGCTCTGACGCTCGTCTTATGTGGCAGGGCTTGCCAACCATTACAAACTAAAAAGGGAAGCACAGCCACCAGCTGCCCTGTGACGCAAGCCTACCAGAAAAGCTAAATCACTTCTATGCTCGCTTCAAGGCAAGCAACTGAGGCATGCATGAGAGCATCAGCTGTTCCGGGCGACTGTGTGATCACTCTCTCCGTAGCCGACGTGAGTAATACCTTAAAACAGGTCAACATACACAAGGCCGCAGGGCCAGATGGATTACCAGGATGTGTGCTCCGGGCAGGTGCTGACCAACTGGCAGGTGTCGTCACTGAGATTTTCAACATGTCCCTGATTGAGTCTGTAATACAAACATGTTTCAAGCAGACCACCATAGTCCCTGTGCCCAAGAACACAAAGGCAACCTGCCTAAATGACTACAGACCCGTAGCACTCACGTCCGTAACCATGAAGTGCTTTGAAAGGCTGGTAATGGCTCACATCAACACCATTATCCCAGAAACCCTAGACCCACTCCAATTTGCATACCGCCCAAACAGATCCACAGATGATGCAATCTCTATTGCACTCCACACTGCCCTTTCCCACCTGGACAAAAGGAACACTTATGTGAGAATGCTATTCATTGACTACAGCTCAGCGTTCAACACCATAGTAGCCTCAAAGCTCATCACTAAGCTAAGGATTCTGGGACTAAACACCTCCCTCTGCAACTGGATCCTGGACTTTCTGACGGGCCGCCCCCAGGTGGTGAGGGTAGGTTGCAATACATCTGCCACGCAGATCCTCAACACTGGAGCCCCTCAGGGGCGCGTGCTCAGTCCCCTCCTGTACTCCCTGTTCACCCACGACTGCATGGCCAGGCATGACTCCAACACCATCATTAAGTTTGCAGATGACACAACAGTGGTAGGCCTGATCACCGACAACGACCCGACAGCCTATAGGGAGGAGGTCAGAGACCTGGTAGTCTGGTGCCAGAATAACAACATATCCCTCAATGTGATCAAGACTAAGAAGATGATTGTGGACTACAGGAAAAGGAGGACAGAGCACGCCCCCATTCTCATCTACGGGTCTGTTGTGAGCAGGTTGAGAGCTTCAAGTTCCTTGGTGTCCACATCACCAACAAACTAGAATGGTACAAACACACCAAGACAGTCTTGAAGAGGGCACGACAAAGCCTATTCCCCTCAGGAAACTAAAAAGATTTGGCATGGGTCCTGAGATCCTCAAAAGGTTCTACAGCTGCAACATCGAAAGCATCCTGACTGGCTGCATCACTGCCTGGTACGGCAACTGCTCAGCCTCCGACCGCAAGGCACTACAGAGGGCAGTGCTTACGGCCCAGTACATCACTGGGGCTAAGCTGCCTGCCATCCACGACCTCTACACCAGGCGGTGTCAGAGGAAGGCCCTAAAAATTGTCAAAGACCCCAGCCACCACAGTCATAGACTGTTCGCTCTACTACCGCATGGCAAGCAGTACTGGAGCGCCAAGTCTAGGAAAAAGAGGCTTCTCAACCGTTTTTACCCCCAAGCCATAAGACTCCTGAACAGGTAATGAAATGGATACCCGGACTATTTGCATTGTGTTCCCCCCCCCCAACCCCACTTTTTACACTGCTGCTACTCTCTGCTTATCATATAAGCATAGTCACTTTAACTATACATTAATGTACATACTACCTAAATTGGCCCGACCAACCAGTGCTCCCACACATTGACAAACCGGGCTGTCTGCATTGTGTCCTGCCACCCACCAACCCCTCTTTTATGCTACTGCTACTCTCTGTTTCTCATATGCATAGTCACTTTAACCATATCTACATGTACATACTACCTCAATCAGCCTGACTAACCGGTGTCTGTATGTAGCCTCTCTACTCTATATGGCCTCTCTACTGTATATAGCCTCTCTACTCTATATGGCCTCTCTACTGTACATAGCCTCTCTACTGTATATAGCCTCTCTACTCTATATGGCCTCTCTACTGTATATAGCCTCTCTACTGTATATAGCCTCTCTACTGTATATAGCCTCTCTACTGTATATAGCCTCACTACTGTATATAGCCTCTCTACTGTATATAGCCTCTCTACTGTATATAGCCTCACTACTGTATATAGCCTCTCTACTGTCTATAGCCTCTCTACTGTATATAGCCTCTCTACTGTATATACAGTAGGGCAAAAAAGTATTTAGTCAGCCACCAATTGTGCAAGTTCTCCCACTTAAAAAGATGAGAGAGGCCTGTAATTTTCATCATAGGTACACTTCAACTATGACAGACAAAATGAGAAAAAAAATCCAGAAAATCACATTGTAGGATTTTTAATGATTTTATTTGCAAATTATGGTGGAAAATAAGTATTTTCTTAGTGTTGTTTTATTTATTTACCTACCTGTTGTTCACCTAACACCTTTTTTGTACTGTTGGTTAGAGCCTGTAAGGAAACATTTCACTGTGAGGTCTACTACACCTGTTGTATTCAGCATTTCACTGTGAGGTCTACTACACCTGTTGTATTCAGCATTTCACTGTGAGGTCTACTACACCTGTTGTATTCAGCATTTCACTGTGAGGTCTACTACACCTGTTGTATTCAGCATTTCACTGTAAGGTCTACTACACCCGTTGTATTCAGCGCGTGTGACAAACAAACTTTGATTTGATTTGATCTGACTGGTATGTTACGTTAGCTAGATACCTAGCTAATGAAAACAGAACTACATTAATTGGCTAGCTACCTTTCTTTGCCCCTGTGCCCAATAAAAACCACAAAACCCAAAGCAACAACAAAAAAGGTAAGTTATTTTGGACCCACAACACAAAGGTAACACAAGGAACCACGCGAAACTGAGAAGTAGAATTCTCTTTAGCCACCCTACTCCTCAGATTGTCCTTCATATCTCCTGGTGGGAATAGGGCCTTATTTTCTACATGTCACTTCGTAACTGGCAAGTTGGGGGAGAGGTGAGAGGGAGGTGATAAACCATGGGGGGCTGGTTGCACTTCAAATGAGGGAGGTGTTAAACCATGGGGGGCTGGTTGCCCTTCAAATGAGGGAGGTGTTATACTTATCACAGACCCGATACTTATCACAGACCCGATACTTATCACAGAACCGATACTTATCACAGACCCGATACTTACAGGTCAGCAACTCAGTTACAGGTCAACAACTCAGTTACAGGTCAGCAACTCAGTTACAGGTCAACAACTCAGTTACAGGTCAACAACTCAGTTACAGGTCAACAACTCAGTTACAGGTCAACAACTCAGTTACAGGTCAACAACTCAGTTACAGGTCAACAACTCAGTTACAGGTCAACAACTTCAGGTTTTTTTTGTGTTTACATTTCCAAAAATGGTATGCCTTATGCAAATCAGTCATAGAAAGGTATTGAGACGTTTACAGAGACTGTATAAAGAGACAGTTTAGTTACATACAGTAAATCACAACAAGAACCAATTAGTGAGTCTTGTAAAAATAGCTAGAGATGGCTACAGTGGCGTGACAAATATACAAGACATGTTCTGCTTGTATCAAAGGCTGTTTACACCACAGGAGAAGAAAAACAAGGCAGTGTGGAGAGAAAATATGTCCAGACCAAACGATTAAATATCTTTAAATAACATCTCTAAAAAGATCTTAAACGCCTTTCATTGGGCATATACAGAGTTACAGTATGAATAACTTACCTTATCAGAGAACACATTATTGCACAAATATCTACAGTGACACACATTTCATATGCTGGCCTCAAACACCAGATCTCCTTAACCTTTAGCCTTGTTTTCTGACCTCATAAAATCTATTTCCTGTTCGGTTTTTTGTGTATTTCTTTTTTTTGTCAAGTTTCATCTCATTCTGACTCCTTCTGGTCCAGAGGTGGTCTCCCTTGACAGTCAGCTGCCCCCTTCTGGTCCAGAGGTGGTCTCCCTTGACAGTCACCTGCCCCCTTCTGGTCCAGAGGTGGTCTCCCTTGACAGTCACCTGCCCCTTCTGGTCCAGAGGTGGTCTCCCTTGACAGTCACCTGCCCCCTTCTAGTCCAGAGGTGGTCTCCCTTGACAGTCACCTGCCCCTTCTAGTCCAGAGGTGGTCTCCTTGACAGTCACCTGCCCTCTTCTGGTCCAGAGGTGGTCTCCCTTAACAGACAGTCACCTGCCCCCTTCTAGTCCAGAGGTGGTCTCCATTAACAGACAGTCACCTGCCCCCATTCTAGTCCAGAGGTGGTCTCCATTAACAGTCATCTCCAAAAATGGTATGCCTTCAGTCCTGCCCCCTTCTAGTCCAGAGGTGGTCTCCATTAACAGACAGTCACCTGCCCCTTCTGGTCCAGAGGTGGTCTCCTTGACAGTCACCTGCCCCCTTCTGGTCCAGAGGTGGTCTCCCTTGACAGTCACCTGCCCCCTTCTGGTCCAGAGGTGGTCTCCCTTGACAGTCACCTGCCCCCTTCTAGTCCAGAGGTGGTCTCCCTTGACAGTCACCTGCCCCCTTCTAGTCCAGAGGTGGTCTCCTTGACAGTCACCTGCCCCCTTCTGGTCCAGAGGTGGTCTCCTTAACAGACAGTCACCTGCCCCCTTCTAGTCCAGAGGTGGTCTCCATTAACAGACAGTCACCTGCCCCCTTCTAGTCCAGAGGTGGTCTCCATTAACAGACAGTCACCTGCCCCCTTCTAGTCCAGAGGTGGTCTCCATTAACAGACAGTCACCTGCCCCCTTCTAGTCCAGAGGTGGTCTCCATTAACAGACAGTCACCTGCCCCCTTCTGGTCCAGAGGTGGTCTCCCTTGACAGTCACCTGCCCCCTTCTGGTCCAGAGGTGGTCTCCTTGACAGTCACCTACCCCTTCTAGTCCAGAGGTGGTCTCCCTTAACAGTCACCTGCCCCCTTCTGGTCCAGAGGTGGTCTCCATTAACAGACAGGCACCTGCCCCCTTCTAGTCCAGAGGTGGTCTCCTTGACAGTCACCTGCCCCCTTCTGGTCCAGAGGTGGTCTCCTTGACAGTCACCTGCCCCCTTCTAGTCCAGAGGTGGTCTCCCTTGACAGTCACCTACCCCTTCTAGTCCAGAGGTGGTCTCCTTAACAGTCACCTGCCCCCTTCTGGTCCAGAGGTGGTCTCCATTAACAGACAGTCACCTGCCCCTTCTAGTCCAGAGGTGGTCTCCTTGACAGTCACCTACCCCTTCTAGTCCAGAGGTGGTCTCCCTTGACAGTCACCTGCCCCCTTCTGGTCCAGAGGTGGTCTCCATTAACAGACAGTCACCTGCCCCTTCTAGTCCAGAGGTGGTCTCCTTGACAGTCACCTACCCTTTCTAGTCCAGAGGTGGTCTCCTTGACAGTCACCTGCCCCTTCTGGTCCAGAGGTGGTCTCCATTAACAGACAGTCACCTGCCCCCTTCTAGTCCAGAGGTGGTCTCCCTTGACAGTCACCTGCCCCCTTCTGGTCCAGAGGTGGTCTCCCTTGACAGTCAGCTGCCCCCTTCTGGTCCAGAGGTGGTCTCCTTGACAGTCACCTGCCCCCTTCTGGTCCAGAGGTGGTCTCCCTTGACAGTCACCTGCCCCCTCTTCTGGTCCAGAGGTGGTCTCCCTTGACAGTCACCTGCCCCCTTCTGGTCCAGAGGTGGTCTCCCTTGACAGTCACCTGCCCCCTTCTGGTCCAGAGGTGGTCTCCCTTGACAGTCACCTGCCCCCTTCTGGTCCAGAGGTGGTCTCCCTTGACAGTCACCTGCCCCTTCTAGTCCAGAGGTGGTCTCCCTTGACAGTCACCTGCCCCCTTCTGGTCCAGAGGTGGTCTCCCTTGACAGATGTCTATCTCTTCTGGTCCAGAGGTGGTCTCCCTTGACAGATGTCTATCTCTTCTGGTCCAGAGGTGGTCTCCTTGACAGATGTCTATCTCTTCTGGTCCAGAGGTGGTCTCCCTTGCCAGATGTCTATCTCTTCTGGTCCAGAGGTGGTCTCCCTTGCCAGATGTCTCTCTCTTCTGGTCCAGAGGTGGTCTCCCTTGACAGATGTCTATCTCTTCTGGTCCAGAGGCTCTACACAGATACAGATAAATAACAGGGTAATAGCTGCACACAGACACTGCTACGGATCTTTAATTGTTTCTTTATAGTCTAAGACATTGGGGGAGGGAGGGGGAGGGCCGGAATTGTTTTAAGATGGGGTTACTATGGGTCATGTAGATTTTTGATTTTGAATTTTAGGACCCCTTTAGATATCCCCCCAAAATATATAAAAAATGATTTGATAAAATGACTACTAAGCCAATAGAAAGGCATTGAGAAACACATTCATAAATGGCAAACCATCTCAACTGGGTTGAGGTTGGGTGGTTGTGGAGGCCAGGTCATCTGATGCAGCACTCCATCACTCTCCTTCTTGGTCAAATAGCCCTTACAGAGCCTGGAGTTGTGTTGGGTCATTGTCCTGTTGAAAAACAAATGATACTCCCACTAAGCGCAAACCAGATGGGATGGCGTATTGCTGCAAAATGCTGTGGCAGCCATGTTGGTTAAGTGTGCCTTGAATTCTAAATAAATCATCAACAATGTCACTAGCAAAGCACCATCACACATATTATATTTGTTATTTATTTAATCTTTATTTAACTAGGCAAGTCAGTTAAGAACACATTCTTATTTACAGTGACGGCCTACTCCGGCCAAACTCGGACGACGCTGGGCCAATTGTGCGCCGCCCTTTGGGACTACCAATGACGGCCGGTTGTGATACAGCCTGGAATGGAACCAGGGTCTGTAGTCTGTAGTGACGCCTCTAGCGCTGAGATGCAGTGCCTTAGACCGTTGCGCCACTTGAGAGCCATCACTCCTCCGTGCTTCACGGTGGGAACCACACATGTGGAGATCATCCGTTCACCAACTCTGCATCTCACAAAGACACGTCCGTTGGAACCAAAAATCTCAATTTTGGACTCGTCAGACCAAAGGACACATTTCCACCGGTCTAATGTCCAATGCTCGTTTCTTGGCCCAAGCAAATATCTTCTTCTTATTGGTGTCCTTTAGTAGTGGTTTCTTTGCAGCAATTTGAGGCTGTTAACTCTAATGAACGTCTCCTCTGCAGCAGAGGTAACTCTAATGAACGTCTCCTCTGCAGTAGAGGTAACTCTAATGAACTTATCCTCTGCAGTAGAGGTAACTCTAATGAACTTATCCTCTGCAGTAGAGGTAACTAATGAACTTATCCTCTGCAGTAGAGGTAACTCTAATGAACTTATCCTCTGCTGTAGAGGTAACTAATGAACTTATCCTCTGCAGTAGAGGTAACTCTAATGAACTTATCCTCTGCAGTAGAGGTAACTCTAATGAACTTATCCTCTGCAGTAGAGGTAACTCTAATGAACTTATCCTCTGCAGTAGAGGTAACTAATGAACTTATCCTCTGCAGTAGAGGTAACTAATGAACTTATCCTCTGCAGTAGAGGTAACTAATGAACTTATCCTCTGCAGTAGAGGTAACTAATGAACTTATCCTCTGCAGTAGAGGTAACTAATGAACTTATCCTCTGCAGTAGAGGTAACTCTAATGAACGTCTCCTCTGCAGTAGAGGTAACTCTAATGAACGTATCCTCTGCAGTAGAGGTAACTCTAATGAACTTATCCTCTGCAGTAGAGGTAACTCTAATGAACTTATCCTCTGCAGTAGAGGTAACTAATGAACTTATCCTCTGCAGTAGAGGTAACTAATGAACTTATCCTCTGCAGTAGAGGTAACTCTAATGAACTTATCCTCTGCAGTAGAGGTAACTCTAATGAACTTATCCTCTGCAGTAGAGGTAACTCTAATGAACTTATCCTCTGCAGTAGAGGTAACTCTAATGAACTTATCCTCTGCAGTAGAGGTAACTAATGAACTTATCCTCTGCAGTAGAGGTAACTCTAATGAACGTCTCCTCTGCAGTAGAGGTAACTCTAATGAACTTATCCTCTGCAGTAGAGGTAACTAATGAACTTATCCTCTGCAGTAGAGGTAACTAATGAACTTATCCTCTGCAGTAGAGGTAACTAATGAACTTATCCTCTGCAGTAGAGGTAACTCTAATGAACTTATCCTCTGCAGTAGAGGTAACTCTAATGAACTTATCCTCTGCAGTAGAGGTAACTCTAATGAACTTATCCTCTGCAGTAGAGGTAACTAATGAACTTATCCTCTGCAGTAGAGGTAACTAATGAACTTATCCTCTGCAGTAGAGGTAACTCTAATGAACGTATCCTCTGCAGCAGAGGTAACTCTAATGAACTTATCCTCTGCAGTAGAGGTAACTAATGAACTTATCCTCTGCAGTAGAGGTAACTAATGAACTTATCCTCTGCAGTAGAGGTAACTAATGAACTTATCCTCTGCAGTAGAGGTAACTCTAATGAACGTCTCCTCTGCAGTAGAGGTAACTCTAATGAACGTCTCCTCTGCAGTAGAGGTAACTAATGAACTTATCCTCTGCAGTAGAGGTAACTCTAATGAACTTATCCTCTGCAGTAGAGGTAACTCTAATGAACGTCTCCTCTGCAGTAGAGGTAACTCTAATGAACGTCTCCTCTGCAGTAGAGGTAACTAATGAACTTATCCTCTGCAGTAGAGGTAACTCTAATGAACGTCTCCTCTGCAGTAGAGGTAACTCTAATGAACTTATCCTCTGCAGTAGAGGTAACTCTAATGAACTTATCCTCTGCAGTAGAGGTAACTAATGAACTTATCCTCTGCAGTAGAGGTAACTCTAATGAACTTATCCTCTGCAGTAGAGGTAACTAATGAACTTATCCTCTGCAGCAGAGGTAACTAATGAACTTATCCTCTGCAGTAGAGGTAACTCTAATGAACTTATCCTCTGCAGTAGAGGTAACTCTAATGAACTTATCCTCTGCAGTAGAGGTAACTAATGAACGTATCCTCTGCAGTAGAGGTAACTAATGAACTTATCCTCTGCAGTAGAGGTAACTCTAATGAACTTATCCTCTGCAGTAGAGGTAACTCTAATGAACTTATCCTCTGCAGTAGAGGTAACTAATGAACTTATCCTCTGCAGTAGAGGTAACTAATGAACTTATCCTCTGCAGTAGAGGTAACTCTAATGAACTTATCCTCTGCAGTAGAGGTAACTCTAATGAACTTATCCTCTGCAGTAGAGGTAACTCTAATGAACTTATCCTCTGCAGTAGAGGTAACTCTAATGAACTTATCCTCTGCAGTAGAGGTAACTCTAATGAACGTCTCCTCTGCAGTAGAGGTAACTCTAATGAACTTATCCTCTGCAGTAGAGGTAACTAATGAACTTATCCTCTGCAGTAGAGGTAACTCTAATGAACGTCTCCTCTGCAGTAGAGGTAACTCTAATGAACTTATCCTCTGCAGTAGAGGTAACTCTAATGAACGTCTCCTCTGCAGTAGAGGTAACTCTAATGAACGTCTCCTCTGCAGTAGAGGTAACTAATGAACTTATCCTCTGCAGTAGAGGTAACTAATGAACTTATCCTCTGCAGTAGAGGTAACTAATGAACTTATCCTCTGCAGTAGAGGTAACTAATGAACTTATCCTCTGCAGTAGAGGTAACTCTAATGAACGTCTCCTCTGCAGTAGAGGTAACTCTAATGAACGTCTCCTCTGCAGTAGAGGTAACTAATGAACTTATCCTCTGCAGTAGAGGTAACTAATGAACTTATCCTCTGCAGTAGAGGTAACTCTAATGAACGTCTCCTCTGCAGTAGAGGTAACTCTAATGAACGTCTCCTCTGCAGTAGAGGTAACTAATGAACTTATCCTCTGCAGTAGAGGTAACTCTAATGAACTTATCCTCTGCAGTAGAGGTAACTAATGAACTTATCCTCTGCAGTAGAGGTAACTCTAATGAACTTATCCTCTGCAGTAGAGGTAACTAATGAACTTATCCTCTGCAGTAGAGGTAACTCTAATGAACTTATCCTCTGCAGTAGAGGTAACTAATGAACTTATCCTCTGCAGCAGAGGTAACTAATGAACTTATCCTCTGCAGTAGAGGTAACTCTAATGAACTTATCCTCTGCAGTAGAGGTAACTCTAATGAACTTATCCTCTGCAGTAGAGGTAACTAATGAACGTATCCTCTGCAGTAGAGGTAACTAATGAACTTATCCTCTGCAGTAGAGGTAACTAATGAACTTATCCTCTGCAGTAGAGGTAACTCTAATGAACTTATCCTCTGCAGTAGAGGTAACTCTAATGAACTTATCCTCTGCAGTAGAGGTAACTCTAATGAACGTCTCCTCTGCAGTAGAGGTAACTCTAATGAACTTATCCTCTGCAGTAGAGGTAACTCTAATGAACTTATCCTCTGCAGTAGAGGTAACTCTAATGAACGTCTCCTCTGCAGTAGAGGTAACTCTAATGAACTTATCCTCTGCAGTAGAGGTAACTCTAATGAACTTATCCTCTGCAGTAGAGGTAACTAATGAACTTATCCTCTGCAGTAGAGGTAACTCTAATGAACTTATCCTCTGCAGTAGAGGTAACTAATGAACTTATCCTCTGCAGCAGAGGTAACTCTAATGAACTTATGCTCTGCAGTAGAGGTAACTAATGAACTTATCCTCTGCAGTAGAGGTAACTCTAATGAACTTATCCTCTGCAGCAGAGGTAACTCTAATGAACTTATGCTCTGCAGTAGAGGTAACTAATGAACTTATCCTCTGCAGTAGAGGTAACTAATGAACTTATCCTCTGCAGTAGAGGTAACTAATGAACTTATCCTCTGCAGTAGAGGTAACTCTAATGAACGTCTCCTCTGCAGTAGAGGTAACTCTAATGAACTTATCCTCTGCAGTAGAGGTAACTAATGAACTTATCCTCTGCAGTAGAGGTAACTAATGAACTTATCCTCTGCAGCAGAGGTAACTCTAATGAACTTATGCTCTGCAGTAGAGGTAACTAATGAACTTATCCTCTGCAGTAGAGGTAACTCTAATGAACTTATCCTCTGCAGCAGAGGTAACTCTAATGAACTTATGCTCTGCAGTAGAGGTAACTAATGAACTTATCCTCTGCAGTAGAGGTAACTAATGAACTTATCCTCTGCAGTAGAGGTAACTCTAATGAACTTATCCTCTGCAGTAGAGGTAACTCTAATGAACGTCTCCTCTGCAGTAGAGGTAACTCTAATGAACTTATCCTCTGCAGTAGAGGTAACTAATGAACTTATCCTCTGCAGTAGAGGTAACTAATGAACTTATCCTCTGCAGTAGAGGTAACTAATGAACTTATCCTCTGCAGTAGAGGTAACTAATGAACTTATCCTCTGCAGTAGAGGTAACTAATGAACTTATCCTCTGCAGTAGAGGTAACTAATGAACTTATCCTCTGCAGTAGAGGTAACTCTAATGAACTTATCCTCTGCAGTAGAGGTAACTATAATGAACTTATCCTCTGCAGTAGAGGTAACTAATGAACTTATCCTCTGCAGTAGAGGTAACTCTAATGAACTTATCCTCTGCAGTAGAGGTAACTAATGAACTTATCCTCTGCAGTAGAGGTAACTCTAATGAACTTATCCTCTGCAGCAGAGGTAACTCTAATGAACTTATGCTCTGCAGTAGAGGTAACTAATGAACTTATCCTCTGCAGTAGAGGTAACTAATGAACGTCTCCTCTGCAGTAGAGGTAACTCTAATGAACTTATCCTCTGCAGTAGAGGTAACTAATGAACTTATCCTCTGCAGTAGAGGTAACTAATGAACTTATCCTCTGCAGTAGAGGTAACTCTAATGAACTTATCCTCTGCAGTAGAGGTAACTCTAATGAACTTATCCTCTGCAGTAGAGGTAACTAATGAACTTATCCTCTGCAGTAGAGGTAACTAATGAACTTATCCTCTGCAGTAGAGGTAACTAATGAACTTATCCTCTGCAGTAGAGGTAACTCTAATGAACTTATCCTCTGCAGTAGAGGTAACTCTAATGAACTTATCCTCTGCAGTAGAGGTAACTCTAATGAACGTCTCCTCTGCAGTAGAGGTAACTAATGAACTTATCCTCTGCAGTAGAGGTAACTCTAATGAACGTCTCCTCTGCAGCAGAGGTAACTCTAATGAACGTCTCCTCTGCAGTAGAGGTAACTCTAATGAACTTATCCTCTGCAGTAGAGGTAACTCTAATGAACTTATCCTCTGCAGTAGAGGTAACTAATGAACTTATCCTCTGCAGTAGAGGTAACTCTAATGAACTTATCCTCTGCAGTAGAGGTAACTAATGAACTTATCCTCTGCAGTAGAGGTAACTCTAATGAACGTATCCTCTGCAGTAGAGGTAACTAATGAACTTATCCTCTGCAGTAGAGGTAACTCTAATGAACTTATCCTCTGCAGCAGAGGTAACTCTAATGAACTTATGCTCTGCAGTAGAGGTAACTAATGAACTTATCCTCTGCAGTAGAGGTAACTAATGAACTTATCCTCTGCAGTAGAGGTAACTAATGAACTTATCCTCTGCAGTAGAGGTAACTCTAATGAACGTCTCCTCTGCAGTAGAGGTAACTCTAATGAACTTATCCTCTGCAGTAGAGGTAACTAATGAACTTATCCTCTGCAGTAGAGGTAACTAATGAACTTATCCTCTGCAGCAGAGGTAACTCTAATGAACTTATGCTCTGCAGTAGAGGTAACTAATGAACTTATCCTCTGCAGTAGAGGTAACTCTAATGAACTTATCCTCTGCAGCAGAGGTAACTCTAATGAACTTATGCTCTGCAGTAGAGGTAACTAATGAACTTATCCTCTGCAGTAGAGGTAACTAATGAACTTATCCTCTGCAGTAGAGGTAACTAATGAACTTATCCTCTGCAGTAGAGGTAACTCTAATGAACGTCTCCTCTGCAGTAGAGGTAACTCTAATGAACTTATCCTCTGCAGTAGAGGTAACTAATGAACTTATCCTCTGCAGTAGAGGTAACTAATGAACTTATCCTCTGCTGTAGAGGTAACTAATGAACTTATCCTCTGCAGTAGAGGTAACTAATGAACTTATCCTCTGCAGTAGAGGTAACTAATGAACTTATCCTCTGCTGTAGAGGTAACTAATGAACTTATCCTCTGCAGTAGAGGTAACTCTAATGAACTTATCCTCTGCAGTAGAGGAAACTAATGAACTTATCCTCTGCAGTAGAGGTAACTAATGAACTTATCCTCTGCAGTAGAGGTAACTAATGAACTTATCCTCTGCAGTAGAGGTAACTCTAATGAACTTATCCTCTGCAGTAGAGGTAACTCTAATGAACTTATCCTCTGCAGCAGAGGTAACTCTGATTAACTTATCCTCTGCAGTAGAGGTAACTAATGAACTTATCCTCTGCAGTAGAGGTAACTAATGAACTTATCCTCTGCAGTAGAGGTAACTCTAATGAACTTATCCTCTGCAGTAGAGGTAACTAATGAACTTATCCTCTGCAGTAGAGGTAACTAATGAACTTATCCTCTGCAGTAGAGGTAACTCTAATGAACTTATCCTCTGCAGTAGAGGTAACTAATGAACTTATCCTCTGCAGTAGAGGTAACTAATGAACTTATCCTCTGCAGTAGAGGTAACTAATGAACTTATCCTCTGCAGTAGAGGTAACTCTAATGAACTTATCCTCTGCAGTAGAGGTAACTCTAATGAACTTATCCTCTGCAGTAGAGGTAACTAATGAACTTATCCTCTGCAGTAGAGGTAACTAATGAACTTATCCTCTGCAGTAGAGGTAACTCTAATGAACGTATCCTCTGCAGCAGAGGTAACTCTAATGAACTTATCCTCTGCAGCAGAGGTAACTAATGAACTTATCCTCTGCAGCAGAGGTAACTCTGGGTCTTCCTTTCTTGTAGCGGTCCTCATGAGAGCCAGTTTCATCATAGCACTTGATGGTTTTTGTGACTGCACTTTCAAAGTTCTTGAAATGTTCCGTATTGACTGATCTTCATGTCTTAAAGTAATGATGGACTGTCGTTTCTCTTTGCTTATTTGAGCTGTTCTTGTCATAATATTGACTTTGTCTTTTACCAAATAGGGCGATCTTCTGTATACCCCTACCTTGTCACAACACAACTGATTGGCTCAAAAACATTAAGAAGGAAAGAAAATCCATATATCAAGGCACACCTGTTAATTGAAATGAATTCCAGGTGACTACCTTGTGAAGCTGGTTGAGAGAACGCCAACAGTGTGCAAAGCTGTCATCAAGGCAAAGTGTGGCTACTTTGAAGAATCTCAAACATAAAATATATTTTTATTTGTTTAACACTTTTTTTTGGTTACTACATGATTCCATATGTGTTATTTCATAGTTTTGATGTCATCGCTATTATTCTACAATGTAGAAAATAGTAAAAATAAAGAAAAACCCTGGAATGAGTAGGTGTGTCTAAACTTTTGACTGGTAGTGTACATATGTTTTTTATTACACCAATTTAACCTCCTTTTTGGGTAGGCACAAAACGAGCTTCATACTTTTTTTAAACCGCTACCGGGTACCTTCAGATGAGTCCTAATGGGTCCTAGTTTCTAGGCAGTTCGGACGCTACCGATGTTTATGTGAGAAGACTGTACAACCTTCACCTCTCTAGCTCTACAACTTTCATCTCTCTAGCTCTACAACCTTCACCTCTCTAGCTCTACAACCTTCACCTCTCTAGCTCTACAACCTTCACCTCTCTAGCTCTACAAATTTCACCTCTCTAGCTCTACAACCTTCACCTCTCTAGCTCTACAACTTTCACCTCTCTAGCTCTACAACCTTCACCTCTCTAGCTCTACAATCTTCACCTCTCTAGCTCTACAACCTTCACCTCTCTAGCTCAACAACCTTCACATCTCTAGCTCTACAACCTTCACCTCTCTAGCTCTATAACCTTCACCTCTCTAGCTCTACAACTTTCACCTCTCTAGCTCTACAACCTTCACCTCTCTAGCTCTACAACCTTCACCTCTCTAGCTCTACAACCTTCACCTCTCTAGCTCTACAACCTTCACCTCTCTAGCTCTACAACCTTCACCTCTCTAGCTCTACAACCTTCACCTCTCTAGCTCTACAACCTTCACCTCTCTAGCTCTACAACCTTCACCTCTCTAGCTCTACAACCTTCACCCTCTAGCTCTACAACCTTCACCCCTCTAGCTCTACAACATTCACCTCTCTAGCTCTACAACATTCACCTCTCTACCTCTACAACTTTCACCTCTCTAGCTCTACAACCTTCACCTCTCTAGCTCTACAACCTTCACCTCTCTAGCTCTACAACCTTCACCTCTCTAGCTCTACAACCTTCACCTCTCTAGCTCTACAACTTCACCTCTCACCTCTCTATCTCTCTAGCTCTACAACCTTCACATCTCTACCTCTCTAGCTCTACAACCTTCACCTCTCTAGCTCTTCACAGCTCTACAACCTTCACCTCTCTAGCTCTACAACCTTCACCTCTCTAGCTCTACAACCTTCACCTCTCTAGCTCTACAACCTTCACCTCTCTAGCTCTACAAATTTCACCTCTCTAGCTCTACAACCTTCACCTCTCTAGCTCTACAACTTTCACCTCTCTAGCTCTACAACCTTCACCTCTCTAGCTCTACAATCTTCACCTCTCTAGCTCTACAACCTTCACCTCTCTAGCTCAACAACCTTCACATCTCTAGCTCTACAACCTTCACCTCTCTAGCTCTATAACCTTCACCTCTCTAGCTCTACAACTTTCACCTCTCTAGCTCTACAACCTTCACCTCTCTAGCTCTACAACCTTCACCTCTCTAGCTCTACAACCTTCACCTCTCTAGCTCTACAACCTTCACCTCTCTAGCTCTACAACCTTCACCTCTCTAGCTCTACAACCTTCACCCCTCTAGCTCTCTACAACATTCACCTCTCTAGCTCTACAACATTCACCTCTCTAGCTCTACAACTTTCACCTCTCTAGCTCTACAACCTTCACCTCTCTAGCTCTACAACCTTCACCTCTCTAGCTCTACAACCTTCACCTCTCTAGCTCTACAACTTTCACCTCTCTAGCTCTACAACCTTCACCTCTCTATCTCTCTAGCTCTACAACCTTCACATCTCTAGCTCTACAACCTTCACCTCTCTAGCTCTACAACCTTCACCTCTCTAGCTCTACAACCTTCACCTCTCTAGCTCTACAACCTTCACCTCTCTAGCTCTACAAATTTCACCTCTCTAGCTCTACAACCTTCACCTCTCTAGCTCTACAACTTTCACCTCTCTAGCTCTACAACCTTCACCTCTCTAGCTCTACAAATTTCACCTCTCTAACTCTACAACCTTCACCTCTCTAGCTCTACAACCTTCACCTCTCTAGCTCTACAACCTTCACCTCTCTAGCTCTACAACCTTCACCTCTCTAGCTCTACAACCTTCACCTCTCTAGCTCTACAACCTTCACCCCTCTAGCTCTACAACATTCACCTCTCTAGCTCTACAACATTCACCTCTCTAGCTCTACAACTTTCACCTCTCTAGCTCTACAACCTTCACCTCTCTAGCTCTACAACCTTCACCTCTCTAGCTCTACAACCTTCACCTCTCTAGCTCTACAACTTTCACCTCTCTAGCTCTACAACCTTCACCTCTCTATCTCTCTAGCTCTACAACCTTCACATCTCTAGCTCTACAACCTTCACCTCTCTAGCTCTACAACCTTCACCTCTCTAGCTCTACAACCTTCACCTCTCTAGCTCTACAACCTTCACCTCTCTAGCTCTACAAATTTCACCTCTCTAGCTCTACAACCTTCACCTCTCTAGCTCTACAAATTTCTCTAGCTCTACAACCTTCACCTCTCTAGCTCTACAACCTTCACCTCTCTAGCTCTACAACCTTCACCTCTCTAGCTCTACAACCTTCACCTCTCTAGCTCTACAACCTTCACCTCTCTAGCTCTACAACCTTCACCTCTCTAGCTCTACAACCTTCACCTCTCTAGCTCTACAACCTTCACCTCTCTAGCTCTACAACCTTCACCCCTCTAGCTCTACAACCTTCACCCTCTAGCTCTACAACATTCACCTCTCTAGCTCTACAACATTCACCTCTCTAGCTCTACAACTTTCACCTCTCTAGCTCTACAACCTTCACCTCTCTAGCTCTACAACCTTCACCTCTCTAGCTCTACAACCTTCACCTCTCTAGCTCTACAACCTTCACCTCTCTAGCTCTACAACCTTCACCTCTCTATCTCTCTAGCTCTACAACCTTCACATCTCTAGCTCTACAACCTTCACCTCTCTAGCTCTACAACCTTCACCTCTCTAGCTCTACAACCTTCACCTCTCTAGCTCTACAACCTTCACCTCTCTAGCTCTACAACCTTCACCTCTCTAGCTCTACAACCTTCACCTCTCTAGCTCTACAACCTTCACCTCTCTATCTCTCTAGCTCTACAACCTTCACATCTCTAGCTCTACAACCTTCACCTCTCTAGCTCTACAACCTTCACCTCTCTAGCTCTACAACCTTCACCTCTCTAGCTCTACAACCTTCACCTCTCTAGCTCTACAATCTTCACCTCTCTAGCTCTACAACCTTCACCTCTCTAGCTCAACAACCTTCACATCTCTAGCTCTACAACCTTCACCTCTCTAGCTCTATAACCTTCACCTCTCTAGCTCTACAACTTTCACCTCTCTAGCTCTACAACCTTCACCTCTCTAGCTCTACAACCTTCACCTCTCTAGCTCTACAACCTTCACCTCTCTAGCTCTACAACCTTCACCTCTCTAGCTCTACAACCTTCACCTCTCTAGCTCTACAACCTTCACCCTCTAGCTCTACAACATTCACCTCTCTAGCTCTACAACATTCACCTCTCTAGCTCTACAACTTTCACCTCTCTAGCTCTACAACCTTCACCTCTCTAGCTCTACAACCTTCACCTCTCTAGCTCTACAACCTTCACCTCTCTAGCTCTACAACTTTCACCTCTCTAGCTCTACAACCTTCACCTCTCTATCTCTCTAGCTCTACAACCTTCACATCTCTAGCTCTACAACCTTCACCTCTCTAGCTCTACAACCTTCACCTCTCTAGCTCTACAACCTTCACCTCTCTAGCTCTACAACCTTCACCTCTCTAGCTCTACAAATTTCACCTCTCTAGCTCTACAACCTTCACCTCTCTAGCTCTACAACTTTCACCTCTCTAGCTCTACAACCTTCACCTCTCTAGCTCTACAAATTTCACCTCTCTAGCTCTACAACCTTCACCTCTCTAGCTCTACAACCTTCACCTCTCTAGCTCTACAACCTTCACCTCTCTAGCTCTACAACCTTCACCTCTCTAGCTCTACAACCTTCACCTCTCTAGCTCTACAACCTTCACCCCTCTAGCTCTACAACATTCACCTCTCTAGCTCTACAACATTCACCTCTCTAGCTCTACAACTTTCACCTCTCTAGCTCTACAACCTTCACCTCTCTAGCTCTACAACCTTCACCTCTCTAGCTCTACAACCTTCACCTCTCTAGCTCTACAACTTTCACCTCTCTAGCTCTACAACCTTCACCTCTCTATCTCTCTAGCTCTACAACCTTCACCTCTCTAGCTCTCAACCTTCTCTCTAGCTCTACAACCTTCACCTCTCTAGCTCTACAACCTTCACCTCTCTAGCTCTACAACCTTCACCTCTCTAGCTCTACAACCTTCACCTCTCTAGCTCTACAACCTTCACCTCTCTAGCTCTACAACTTTCACCTCTCTAGCTCTACAACCTTCACCTAGCTCTACAACTTTCACCTCTCTAGCTCTACAACCTTCACCTCTCTAGCTCTACAAATTTCACCTCTCTAGCTCTACAACCTTCACCTCTCTAGCTCTACAACCTTCACCTCTCTAGCTCTACAACCTTCACCTCTCTAGCTCTACAACCTTCACCTCTCTAGCTCTACAACCTTCACCTCTCTAGCTCTACAACCTTCACCTCTCTAGCTCTACAACCTTCACCTCTCTAGCTCTACAACCTTCACCCTCTAGCTCTACAACCTTCACCCCTCTAGCTCTACAACATTCACCTCTCTAGCTCTACAACCTTCACCTCTCTAGCTCTACAACCTTCACCTCTCTAGCTCTACAACCTTCACCTCTCTAGCTCTACAACCTTCACCTCTCTAGCTCTACAACCTTCACCTCTCTATCTCTCTAGCTCTACAACCTTCACATCTCTAGCTCTACAACCTTCACCTCTCTAGCTCTACAACCTTCACCTCTCTAGCTCTACAACCTTCACCTCTCTAGCTCTACAACCTTCACCTCTCTAGCTCTACAACCTTCACCTCTCTAGCTCTACAACCTTCACCTCTCTAGCTCTACAACCTTCACCTCTCTATCTCTCTAGCTCTACAACCTTCACATCTCTAGCTCTACAACCTTCACCTCTCTAGCTCTACAACCTTCACCTCTCTAGCTCTACAACCTTCACCTCTCTAGCTCTACAACCTTCACCTCTCTAGCTCTACAACCTTCACCTCTCTAGCTCTACAACCTTCACATCTCTAGCTCTACAACCTTCATCTCTCTAGCTCTACAACCTTCACCCCTCTAGCTCTACAACCTTCACCCCTCTAGCTCTACAACATTCACCTCTCTAGCTCTACAACATTCACCTCTCTAGCTCTACAACTTTCACCTCTCTAGCTCTACAACCTTCACCTCTCTAGCTCTACAACCTTCACCTCTCTAGCTCTACAACCTTCACCTCTCTATCTCTCTAGCTCTACAACCTTCACATCTCTAGCTCTACAACCTTCACCTCTCTAGCTCTACAACCTTCACCTCTCTATCTCTAGCTCTACAACCTTCACCTCTCTAGCTCTACAACCTTCACATCTCTATCTCTCTAGCTCTACAACCTTCACCTCTCTAGCTCTACAACCTTCACCTCTATCTCTCTAGCTCTACAACCTTCACCTCTCTAGCTCTGCAACCTTCACTCTCTATCTCTCTAGCTCTGCAACCTTCACCTCTCTATCTCTACAACCTTCACCTCTCTATCTCTCTAGCTCTACAACCTTCACCTCTCTAGCTTTACAACCTTCACCTCTCTATCTCTCTAGCTCTACAACCTTCATCTCTCTAGCTCTACAACCTTCACCTCTCTAGCTCTGCAACCTTCACCTCTCTATCTCTCTAGCTCTACAACCTTCACATCTCTAGCTCTACAACCTTCACCTCTCTAGCTCTACAACCTTCACCTCTCTAGCTCTACAACCTTCACCTCTCTAGCTCTACAACCTTCACCTCTCTAGCTCTACAAATTTCACCTCTCTAGCTCTACAACCTTCACCTCTCTAGCTCTACAAATTTCACCTCTCTAGCTCTACAACCTTCACCTCTCTAGCTCTACAACCTTCACCTCTCTAGCTCTACAACCTTCACCTCTCTAGCTCTACAACCTTCACCTCTCTAGCTCTACAACCTTCACCTCTCTAGCTCTACAACCTTCACCTCTCTAGCTCTACAACCTTCACCTCTAGCTCTACAACCTTCACCCTCTAGCTCTACAACCTTCACCCCTCTAGCTCTACAACATTCACCTCTCTAGCTCTACAACATTCACCTCTCTAGCTCTACAACTTTCACCTCTCTAGCTCTACAACCTTCACCTCTCTAGCTCTACAACCTTCACCTCTCTAGCTCTACAACCTTCACCTCTCTAGCTCTACAACCTTCACCTCTCTAGCTCTACAACCTTCACCTCTCTATCTCTCTAGCTCTACAACCTTCACATCTCTAGCTCTACAACCTTCACCTCTCTAGCTCTACAACCTTCACCTCTCTAGCTCTACAACCTTCACCTCTCTAGCTCTACAACCTTCACCTCTCTAGCTCTACAACCTTCACCTCTCTAGCTCTACAACCTTCACCTCTCTAGCTCTACAACCTTCACCTCTCTATCTCTCTAGCTCTACAACCTTCACATCTCTAGCTCTACAACCTTCACCTCTCTAGCTCTACAACCTTCACCTCTCTAGCTCTACAACCTTCACCTCTCTAGCTCTACAACCTTCACCTCTCTAGCTCTACAATCTTCACCTCTCTAGCTCTACAACCTTCACCTCTCTAGCTCAACAACCTTCACATCTCTAGCTCTACAACCTTCACCTCTCTAGCTCTATAACCTTCACCTCTCTAGCTCTACAACTTTCACCTCTCTAGCTCTACAACCTTCACCTCTCTAGCTCTACAACCTTCACCTCTCTAGCTCTACAACCTTCACCTCTCTAGCTCTACAACCTTCACCTCTCTAGCTCTACAACCTTCACCTCTCTAGCTCTACAACCTTCACCCTCTAGCTCTACAACATTCACCTCTCTAGCTCTACAACATTCACCTCTCTAGCTCTACAACTTTCACCTCTCTAGCTCTACAACCTTCACCTCTCTAGCTCTACAACCTTCACCTCTCTAGCTCTACAACCTTCACCTCTCTAGCTCTACAACTTTCACCTCTCTAGCTCTACAACCTTCACCTCTCTATCTCTCTAGCTCTACAACCTTCACATCTCTAGCTCTACAACCTTCACCTCTCTAGCTCTACAACCTTCACCTCTCTAGCTCTACAACCTTCACCTCTCTAGCTCTACAACCTTCACCTCTCTAGCTCTACAAATTTCACCTCTCTAGCTCTACAACCTTCACCTCTCTAGCTCTACAACTTTCACCTCTCTAGCTCTACAACCTTCACCTCTCTAGCTCTACAAATTTCACCTCTCTAGCTCTACAACCTTCACCTCTCTAGCTCTACAACCTTCACCTCTCTAGCTCTACAACCTTCACCTCTCTAGCTCTACAACCTTCACCTCTCTAGCTCTACAACCTTCACCTCTCTAGCTCTACAACCTTCACCCTCTAGCTCTACAACATTCACCTCTCTAGCTCTACAACATTCACCTCTCTAGCTCTACAACTTTCACCTCTCTAGCTCTACAACCTTCACCTCTCTAGCTCTACAACCTTCACCTCTCTAGCTCTACAACCTTCACCTCTCTAGCTCTACAACTTTCACCTCTCTAGCTCTACAACCTTCACCTCTCTATCTCTCTAGCTCTACAACCTTCACATCTCTAGCTCTACAACCTTCACCTCTCTAGCTCTACAACCTTCACCTCTCTAGCTCTACAACCTTCACCTCTCTAGCTCTACAACCTTCACCTCTCTAGCTCTACAAATTTCACCTCTCTAGCTCTACAACCTTCACCTCTCTAGCTCTACAACTTTCACCTCTCTAGCTCTACAACCTTCACCTCTCTAGCTCTACAAATTTCACCTCTCTAGCTCTACAACCTTCACCTCTCTAGCTCTACAACCTTCACCTCTCTAGCTCTACAACCTTCACCTCTCTAGCTCTACAACCTTCACCTCTCTAGCTCTACAACCTTCACCTCTCTAGCTCTACAACCTTCACCTCTCTAGCTCTACAACCTTCACCTCTCTAGCTCTACAACCTTCACCCTCTAGCTCTACAACCTTCACCCCTCTAGCTCTACAACATTCACCTCTCTAGCTCTACAACATTCACCTCTCTAGCTCTACAACTTTCACCTCTCTAGCTCTACAACCTTCACCTCTCTAGCTCTACAACCTTCACCTCTCTAGCTCTACAACCTTCACCTCTCTAGCTCTACAACCTTCACCTCTCTAGCTCTACAACCTTCACCTCTCTATCTACAACCTTCTAGCTCTACAACCTTCACATCTCTAGCTCTACAACCTTCACCTCTCTAGCTCTACAACCTTCACCTCTCTAGCTCTACAACCTTCACCTCTCTAGCTCTACAACCTTCACCTCTCTAGCTCTACAACCTTC
>NC_056431.1:78991437-79016437 GCF_018296145.1 Oncorhynchus tshawytscha
TCTTTCATCAGTCAGCTCCACACATATGTATTCCAGGCCATGTTTTCCTTTAGTCAGGTTAATAAGGCCAGGCCAGTCATCAGTCTGCTCCACACAGATAATTCCAGGCCATGTTTTCCTTTTAGCCAACCCGGCCATTTTGATTAATTGTATTTATGTAGCCATTATAGTCCAGTATGTAACAGTCCTGGGATCCGATCTGGGAGCCAGACCCGGAGGCCATGAGTGCAGGATCCCACTGCCCACAGTCTGCCAGCACCAGAACACCAGAGGCATGTCCAGCACCACCCCCCTGCTTAGCTCAGGTAATTGGATCTGAGTGTTAATTGGTTCAATACCTCCAGAACTGAATGTAGTAGTAGCTGGAGGTAGAGTTTTTATTGGTTCCCTTTTTTGGGGGGCTGCCAGCTGTTGGTCTGAGTACGTTAAGCAAGAGGGGTATAGAGGGGGGGGTTTGGAGACATGGTGGTAGAGAGAGTTAAAGGGACGAGACAGGAAATCTCTCCACGTGGTGCTGAACACTTCAGTGAAGCTCAGCATTTTCTCCGTTGTCAGAAATGGCACCCTGTTCCCTATATAGTGCACTACTTTCTCTGGTCAAGAGTTAGGCCCTAGTGCACTGTCTAGTGAACAGGATAGAGTGCAATTTGGGAAACATCCTTGTCAGTGTATGTTTCTCCCCATGGTGTCAGTGAGTGAGGACATGGTTATGCGATGCACAGACACACAGAGACCTGGTGGGTTTGTGAACAGCCACAGACTCCAGCGCTCCAGGATCCGGATCACTCTCCAGGACGGTTTCCTGAGCTGCAGTGAAGGTGCCAGCGTCTCCTGCCTTGACCCAGGTCCCCAGAAGAACGCTGCTTCGGAAGGTGAGATAAGTATGAACAGAACCTGGTGGGAGAGACTCATCCAGACCCCCCAGGGCTCCAGTTCTTACCTCAAGACCAGTGAAGTGGCCTCTAGTACAGCCCTCGGAGCCCAGAGAAGTGGCCTCTAGGACAGCCCTCGGAGCCCAGAGAAGTGGCCACTAGGACAGCCCTCGGAGCCCAGAGAAGTGGCCTCTAGGACAGCCCTCAGAGCCCAGAGAAGTGGCCTCTAGGGCAGCCCTCGGAGCCCAGGGAAGGGGCCTCTAGGACAGCCCTCAGAGAAGGGGCCTCTAGGACAGCCTTCAGAGCCCAGAGAAGTGCCAGGGCTGGGCAGGGTAGGGTAGGGCAGGGCAGGGCTAGGCAGGGCTGCAGACTGCTGCTTCAGAAGGTGAGATAATTGTATCATGCTGACATGAGCCTCCTGGTGGTGTTGTGAAACCAAAGCTCTGATTGGCAGGCTGTATGATGATGCCTGCATTCTAAATGGCACCTTATTCCCTATGGGGCCCTGGTTTTAAAAACAACAACAACAACTAGTGCACTACATAGGGAATAGGGTGCCATTTTGTCACGCCAGACAGAGCATTCTGTGAAGACATGCCACCTAGGATGAGAATGATTTGAGAGCCTTGCCAACGTTATGGGTCCGGTTGGAGTCTGGTTTAGGGTTACACAGGAAGGCATCACTAGACGCATAGCTAATGCTAGGACTGTCAGAATACACCGTAATAAAGTCTCATCTCAACTTCACACGGATGGTGGTGTCATTATAAAGCCTGAGAGGGTTGGTTTCTCTAGCTGGATGGATTCAGAAGCTTTGATGTGATCAGTGTGGCCAATCGTGTAGTTTTATCCCATCCTTCAACTCCAAAACCCCTTTTTCTCAACTTTCTCAGTCGTAGGGTGACAAAAAAGAGCTGCTAATCACTTCCTGGTCTTCTTGTCTGTATGTTCTGTCTCCACGGCAACAACTGTAGCTATCTATACTGAACAAAAAATAAATGCAACATGCAACAATTTCAAATATTTTACTGAGTTACATTTCATATATGTAAATCAGTAAATTTAAATAAATTGTAGTCTTTTGATTTCACATTACTGGGAATACAGATATGTATCTGTTGGACAAAAGTAGCTGGATCAGAAAACCGGTCAGTTTCTGGTGTGACCACCATTTACAGTGGGGCAAAAAAGTCTTTAGTCAGCCACCAATTTTGCAAGTTCTCCCACTTAAAAAAATGAGAGAGGCCTGTAATTGTCATCATAGGTACACTTCAACTATGACAGACAAAATGAGAAGAAAAAAATCCAGAAAATCACATTGTAGGATTTTTAATGAATTTATTTGCAAATGATGGTGGAAAATAAGTATTTTAGGCCAAATTCTCTAAAAACTACATTGGAGGCATCCTATTGTGCTCAGTAAAAGGTGCAGCTATGTAATGATCATGAGTGGCCTTTTACTGTCCCCAGCACCAGGCGCACCTATGTAATGATCATGAGTGGCCTTTTACTCTCCCCAGCACCAGGTGCACCTATGTAATGATCATGAGTGGCCTTTTACTGTCCCCAGCACCAGGTGCACCTATGTAATGATCATGAGTGGCCTTTTACTGTCCCCAGCACCAGGTGCACCTATGTAATGATCATGAGTGGCCTTTTACTGTCCCCAGCACCAGGTGCACCTATGTAATGATCATGAGTGGCCTTTTACTGTCCCCAGCACCAGGTGCACCTATGTGATGATCATGCTGTTTAATCAGCTTCTTTATATGCCACACCTGTCAGGTGGATGGATTATCTTGACAAAGGAGAAATGCTCACTAAACAAATTTGTGCACAAAATTTGAGAGAAATAAGCTTTTTGAGCATATGGAACATTTCTGGTGTATTTTATTTCAGCTCATGAAACATGAGACCAACACTTTACATGTTGAGTTGATATTTTTGTTCAGCGTAGTTAGCTATAGCTTGGCTACTCATGATATTTTTGTTCAGCGTAGTTAGCTATAGCTTGGCTACTCATGATATTTTTGTTCAGCGTAGTTAGCTATAGCTTGGCTACTCATGATATTTTTGTTCAGCGTAGTTAGCTATAGCTTGGCTACTCATGATATTTTTGTTCAGCGTAGTTAGCTATAGCTTGGCTACTCATGATATTTTTGTTCAGCGTAGTTAGCTATTGATATTTTTGTTCAGCGTAGTTAGCTATAGCTTGGCTACTCATGATATTTTTGTTCAGCGTAGTTAGCTATAGCTTGGCTACTCATGATATTTTTGTTCAGCGTAGTTAGCTATAGCTTGGCTACTCATGATATTTTTGTTCAGCGTAGTTAGCTATAGCTTGGCTACTCATGATATTTTTGTTCAGCGTAGTTAGCTATAGCTTGGCTACTCATGATATTTTTGTTCAGCGTAGTTAGCTATAGCTTGGCTACTCATGATATTTTTGTTCAGCGTAGTTAGCTATAGCTTGGCTACTCATGATATTTTTGTTCAGCGTAGTTAGCTATAGCTTGGCTACTCATGATATTTTTGTTCAGCGTAGTTAGCTATAGCTTGGCTACTCATGATATTTTTGTTCAGCGTAGTTAGCTATAGCTTGGCTACTCATGATATTTTTGTTCAGCGTAGTTAGCTATAGCTTGGCTACTCATGATATTTTTGTTCAGCGTAGTTAGCTATAGCTTGGCTACTCATGATATTTTTGTTCAGTGTAGTTAGCTATAGCTTGGCTACTCATGATATTTTTGTTCAGCGTAGTTAGCTATAGCTTGGCTACTCATGATATTTTTGTTCAGCGTAGTTAGCTATAGCTTGGCTACTCATGATATTTTTGTTCAGCGTAGTTAGCTATAGCTTGGCTACTCATGATATTTTTGTTCAGCGTAGCTTAGCTTGGCTACTCATGATATTTTTGTTCAGCGTAGTTAGCTAGTTAGCTATAGCTTGGCTACTCATGATATTTTTGTTCAGCGTAGTTAGCTATAGCTTGGCTACTCATGATATTTTTGTTCAGCGTAGTTAGCTATAGCTTGGCTACTCATGATATTTTTGTTCAGCGTAGTTAGCTATAGCTTGGCTACTCATGATATTTTTGTTCAGCGTAGTTAGCTATAGCTTGGCTACTCATGATATTTTTGTTCAGCTTGGCTACTCATGATATTTTTGTTCAGCTAGTTAGCTATAGCTTGGCTACTCATGATATTTTTGTTCAGCGTAGTTAGCTATAGCTTGGCTACTCATGATATTTTTGTTCAGCGTAGTTAGCTATAGCTTGGCTACTCATGATATTTTTGTTCAGCGTAGTTAGCTATAGCTTGGCTACTCATGATATTTTTGTTCAGCGTAGTTAGCTATAGCTTGGCTACTCATGATATTTTTGTTCAGCGTAGTTAGCTATAGCTTGGCTACTCATGATATTTTTGTTCAGCGTAGTTAGCTATAGCTTGGCTACTCATGATATTTTTGTTCAGCGTAGTTAGCTATAGCTTGGCTACTCATGATATTTTTGTTCAGCGTAGTTAGCTATAGCTTGGCTACTCATGATATTTTTGTTCAGCGTAGTTAGCTATAGCTTGGCTACTCATGATATTTTTGTTCAGCGCTATAGGCGACCATGTAGGAATGTTCTGGAGCTTTTTAACCTGGACATAGTAAACAATCCAGGACACTCAAATTATTATCAAATGTCCATTATCCAAATAGTATGATATATATATTTAACCCAGTAAGTTGACTGAGAACACATTCTCATCTACAGCAACAACCTGGGGAATAGTTACAGGGGGGAGGAGGGTGAACAAGCCAATTGTAAGTTGGGGATGATTAGGTGACCGTGATGGTATGAGGGACAGATTGGGAATTTAACCAGGACACCAGTGTTAACACATCTACAAGAGGTGCCATGGGATCTTTAGTGACCACAGAGAGTCAGGACACCGGTCCCATCTGAAAGACAACACCCTACACAACATCTGCCCTGTGGAATTGGGATATTTATTTTCTTTAGACCAGAGGAAAGAGTGCCTCCTACTGGCCCTCCAACACCACTTCTAGCAGCATCTGGTCTCCCATCGAGGAACTGACCAGGACCAACCCAACTTAGCTTCAGAAGTAAGCCAGCAGTGGTATGCAGGGTGGTATGCTGCTGACCAGGACCAACCCTCCTTAGCTTCTTAAGCAAGCCAGCAGTGGTATGCAGGGTGGTATGCTGCTGACCAGGACCAACCCTGCTTAGCTTCTGAAGCAAGCCAGCAGTGGTATGCAGGGTGGTATGTTGCTGACCAGGACCAACCCTGCTTAGCTTCTGAAGCAAGCCAGCAGTGGTATGCAGGGTGGTATGTTGCTGACCAGGACCAACCCTGCTTAGCTTCAGAAGCAAGCCAGCAGTGGTATGCAGGGTGGTATGCTGCTGACCAGGACCAACCCTGCTTAGCTTCTTAAGTAAGCCAGAAGTGGTATGCTGCTGGCATGATATGATATGCTGATATGTTACATTTGGTATGCTATGTACACTGCTCAAAAAAATAAAGGGAACACTTAAACAACACAATGTAACTCCAAGTCAATCACACTTCTGTGAAATCAAACTGTCCACTTAGGAAGCAACACTAATTGACAATAAATTTCACATGCTGTTGTGCAAAGGGAATAGACAACAGGTGGAAATTATAGGCAATTAGCAAGACACCCCCAATAAAGGAGTGGTTCTGCAGGTGGGGACCACAGACCACTTCTCAGTTCCTATGCTTCCTGGCTGATGTTTTGGTCACATTTGAATGCTGGCGGTGCTTTCACTCTAGTGGTAGCATGAGATGGAGTCCACAACCCACACAAGTGGCTCAGGTAGTGCAGCTCATCCAGGATGGCACATCAATGCGAGCTGTGGCAAGAAGGTTTGCTGTGTCTGTCAGCGTAGTGTCCAGAGCATGGAGGCGCTACCAGGAGACAGGCCAGTACATCAGGAGACGTGGAGGAGGCCGTAGGAGGGCAACAACCCAGCAGCAGGTGTGGGGTGGCATTTCTTTGGGGGGCCGCACAGCCCTCCATGTGCTCGCCAGAGGTAGCCTGACTGCCATTAGGTACCGAGATGAGATCCTCAGACCCCTTGTGAGACACTAATGTTAGCTAGGTGGCTAGGTTGCTAACACTAACGTTAGCTAGGTGGCTAGGTTGCTAACACTAACGTTAGCTAGGTTGCTAACACTAACGTTAGCTAGGTGGCTAACACTAACGTTAGCAAGGTGACTAGGTTGTAAACACTAACATTAGCTAGGTGGCTAGGTTGCTAACACTAACATTAGCTAGGTGGCTAGGTTGCTAACACTAACGTTAGCTAGGTGACTAACGTTAGCTATGCGGATAACATTAGAAAGACTAGAGGTTAGGGTTAGTTGCAATGTTTTTAAAATGATAAAATTGTCCGTGATCAGTTTAAAAGTCTTCGAATGTCAAGTTAACAAACAGATCAGCGACCATTTCGAATCCCACCGTACCTTCTCCGCTATGCAATCTGGTTTCAGAGCTGGTCACGGGTGCACCTCAGTCACGCTCAAGGTCCTAAACGACATCATAACCGCCATCGATAAAAGACATTACTGTGCAGCAGTCTTCATCGACCTGGCCAAGGCTTTCAACTCTGTCAATCACCGTATTCGTATCGGCAGACTCAACAGCCATGGTATCTCAAATAACTGCCTCACCTGGTTCACCAACTACTTCTCTGATATAGTTCAGTGTGTCAAATCAGACGGACTGTTGTCCGTACCTCTGGCAGTCTCTATGGGGGTGCCACAGGGTTCAATTCTCAACCGACTCTCTTCTCTGTATACATCAATGATGACGTTCTCGCTGCTGGTGATTCTCTGATCCACCTCTACGCAGATGACACCATTCTCTATACATCTGGCCCTTCTTTGGACACTGTGTTAACTAACCTCCAGACGAGCTTCAATGCCATACAACTCTCCTTCTGAGGCCTCCAACTGCTCTTAAACGCTAGTAAAACTAAATGCACGCTCTTCAACCAATCACTGCCCTCACCCGCCCTCCCGACTAGCATCACTACTCTGGACGGTTCTGACTTAGAATATGTGGACAACTACAAATACCTAGGTGTCTGGTTAGACTGTAAACACTCCTTCCAGACTCACATTAAGAATCTCCAATCCAAAATTAAATCTAGAATCGGCTTCCTATTTTGCAACAAAGCCTCCTTTACTCATGCCGCCAAACATACCCTCATAAAACTGACCATCCTACCGATCCTCGACTTTGGTTATGTCATTTATAAAATAGCCTCCGACACTCTACTCAGCAAACTGGATGGAGTCTATCACAGTGCCATCCGTTGTGTCACCAAAGCCCCATATAATACCCACCACTGAGACCTGTATGCTCTCGTCGGCTGGCGCTCGCTTCATATTCGTCGCCAAACCCACTGGCTCCAGGTCATCTATAAGTCTATGCTAGGTACACAGCCAATCTGTAAATAGCCCTTCCAACTACCTCATCCCCATGTTGTTATATATATATATATATTGTCACAGCCCCTCCTCTGCAGTGCAGGGGCGGTTCCTCCTGCAGGCAGAGGAGGGTCGTTAGTGATTGGAGTCACCTGGGCTCAGGGTATTTAAACTGCTTCACTAATCACCTCTCTCTCTCTCTCTGCTCTCTCTGCTTTCTCTCTCTGCTCTCTCTGCTCTCCTCCAGGTATCATCCTGTTTTGTTTGTTCCTTTGTAGTTTTGCTATACCTGTTGTTCGCGTCCCCTCATTTTTACCACAGGCTATGAGCCGGCCTGTGACAATATATTTTTCTCATTTACACCCCAGTATCTCTACTTGCACATTCATCTTCTGCACATCTATCACTGCAGTGTTTAATTGCTAAATTGTAATTACTTCACCACCACGGCCTATTTATTGCCTTACCTCCCTAATCTTACTACATTTGCACACACTGTATATAAACTTTTCTATTGTGTTATTGACTGTATGTTTGTTTATTCCATGTGTAACTCTGTGTTGTTGTCTGTGTCACACTGCTTTCCTTTATCTTGGCCAGGTCACAATAGTAAATGAGAACTTGTTCTCAACTGGCCTACCTGGTTAAATAAAGGTGTTCTCAACTGGCCTACCTGGTTAAATAAAGGTGTTCTCAACTGGCCTACCTGGTTAAATAAAGGTGTTCTCAACTGGCCTAACTGGTTAAATAAAGGTGTTCTCAACTGGCCTACCTGGTTAAATAAAGGTGTTCTCAACTGGCCTACCTGGTTAAATAAAGGTGTTCTCAACTGGCCTACCTGGTTAAATAAAGGTGTTCTCAACTGGCCTACCTGGTTAAATAAAGGTGTTCTCAACTGGCCTAACTGGTTAAATAAAGGTGTTCTCAACTAGCCTACCTGGTTAAATAAAGGTGTTCTCAACTGGCCTACCTGGTTAAATAAAGGTGTTCTCAACTGGCCAACCTGGTTAAATAAAAGGTGTTCTCAACTGGCCTACCTGGTTAAATAAAGGTGTTCTCAACTGGCCTACCTGGTTAAATAAAGGTGTTCTCAACTGGCCTACCTGGTTAAATAAAGGTGTTCTCAACTGGCCTACCTGGTTAAATAAAGGTGTTCTCAACTGGCCTACCTGGTTAAATAAAGGTGTTCTCAACTGGCCTACCTGGTTAAATAAAGGTGTTCTCAACTGGCCTACCTGGTTAAATAAAGGTGTTCTCAACTGGCCGACCTGGTTAAATAAGGTGTTCTCAACTGGCCTACCTGGTTAAATAAAGGTGTTCTCAACTGGCCTACCTGGTTAAATAAAGGTGTTCTCAACTGGCCTACCTGGTTAAATAAAGGTGTTCTCAACTGGCCTACCTGGTTAAATAAAGGTGTTCTCAACTGGCCTACCTGGTTAAATAAAGGTGTTCTCAACTGGCCTACCTGGTTAAATAAAGGTGTTCTCAACTGGCCTACCTGGTTAAATAAAGGTGTTCTCAACTGGCCTACCTGGTTAAATAAAGGTGTTCTAAACTGGCCTACCTGGTTAAATAAAGGTGTTCTCAACTGGCCGACCTGGTTAAATAAAGGTGTTCTCAACTGGCCTACCTGGTTAAATAAAGGTGTTCTCAACTGGCCTACCTGGTTAAATAAAGGTGTTCTCAACTGGCCTACCTGGTTAAATAAAGGTGTTCTCAACTGGCCACCTGGTTAAATAAAGGTGTTCTCAACTGGCCTACCTGGTTAAATAAAGGTGTTCTCAACTGGCCTACCTGGTTAAATAAAGGTGTTCTCAACTGGCCTACCTGGTTAAATAAAGGTGTTCTCAACTGGCCTACCTGGTTAAATAAAGGTGTTCTCAACTGGCCTACCTGGTTAAATAAAGGTGTTCTCAACTGGCCTACCTGGTTAAATAAAGGTGTTCTCAACTGGCCTACCTGGTTAAATAAAGGTGTTCTCAACTGGCCTACCTGGTTAAATAAAGGTGTTCTCAACTGGCCGACCTGGTTAAATAAGGTGTTCTCAACTGGCCTACCTGGTTAAATAAAGGTGTTCTCAACTGGCCTACCTGGTTAAATAAAGGTGTTCTCAACTGGCCTACCTGGTTAAATAAAGGTGTTCTCAACTGGCCTACCTGGTTAAATAAAGGTGTTCTCAACTGGCCTACCTGGTTAAATAAAGGTGTTCTCAACTGGCCTACCTGGTTAAATAAAGGTGTTCTCAACTGGCCTACCTGGTTAAATAAAGGTGTTCTCAACTGGCCTACCTGGTTAAATAAAGGTGTTCTCAACTGGCCTACCTGGTTAAATAAAGGTGTTCTCAACTGGCCGACCTGGTTAAATAAAGGTGTTCTCAACTGGCGACCTGGTTAAATAAAGGTGTTCTCAACTGGCCTACCTGGTTAAATAAAGGTGTTCTCAACTGGCCTACCTGGTTAAATAAAGGTGTTCTCAACTGGCCAACCTGGTTAAATAAAGGTGTTCTCAACTGGCCTACCTGGTTAAATAAAGGTGTTCTCAACTGGCCTACATGGTTAAATAAAGGTGTTCTCAACTGGCCTACCTGGTTAAATAAAGGTGTTCTCAACTGGCCTACCTGGTTAAATAAAGGTGTTCTCAACTGGCCTACCTGGTTAAATAAAGGTGTTCTCAACTGGCCTACCTGGTTAAATAAAGGTGTTCTCAACTGGCCTACCTGGTTAAATAAAGGTTAAATAAATAAATGTAAAAAAATAAAATAAATAAAAAATGTAACCTTTGGGTTGCTAGATGTTTTCGTTGTGGACCCTGACCGATCACCCTATTTTATGTTTGCTTTAAGTAACCTTCTGTCTTCCGTAACCATACCAAACGTAACATATCATGCTAATTTGAGTGTCCTGGATTTTAGTTTATTATGTTACGTCTGGTCTATGAGACCAGGCAGGGTTTTTAAGTCACTAGAGGGGTTTAAATCTGTTTTCATTGTCAGCTGGCATTTTAACCTTTTCTTATACTTCATGACATGGTTTGTGTGTATATATATATATTCTGTTTTTCCTCCTTAGTTTTGATTCTTCAGACACTTGAACCTTGTGCCCTTGTTAAAACACTACTCTACATAGCTTGCTGTCAAGTGAATGTTGCATTTAACCTGGGTCAGCTACACATTACCATATTACCATTCCACTGCCTGGCAGCATTTTCAGAGTACAGTTACACACAACTGTACTGTCAATAAGTAAAATGGTTTGCACTCCGAAAGGTATTTCCCGTGTGGAAAACTGGTGGAAATGTACTTTGAATGACTTTGTAAACTCGCAACTTGTCATTAACATTAAGGGATGCATTCTGCATGCCTGGCCTTTTGCTGACATCAATCTATCTCCATATTTTCCTTACGTTAGGGAAAATCAACGAGGGACTATGCATTCTAAGGAAAATAATGAACCACGTGACGCGGCTCAGAAATAGAACATATTAGATTGAATTGAATTATAGCGTTACAGCGCGTTACGATTATAGCGTTACAGCGCGTTACAATTATAGCGTTACAGCGCGTTACAATTATAGCGTTACAGCGCGTTACAATTATAGCGTTACAGCCGTTACGATTATACCGTTACAGCGCGTTACTGTTACAGGTGCGTTACAGGGAAATGCACCTCAAGCCAATTAGAAATTAGTATTCAGCAATGACATGGTATAAATGGATTATTCTCAGAATATGATGGTAACTAAATGACTGTATAATGCTTGTTCATATTGCCTAAGAATACCAAAAGTTTACATCTAAGCACACAGGAGTCCTGTCCAGTTCTCTCCATAAATAATAATTACGCCAACCAGCCTGTGGTAACTGTAGCCTATGTACGCTACTAACATGTCATTTCATGAGCTTGGGGCTGTGTTTGCTCCGCTTCTGTTTTTCCTTCCGTAACTGTCTTTTTATAAATGAAAGAAAGAGCTCCAGTAGGCAGTGAGTGGTCCTCTTTAATCAGCGGCTGTGAGGAGGCGGGTCGAGGTGCTGACTGTAATGTGATAGCTGCTCCGTTCTAACGCTATTACATACACATGCTGCCTGGCTTGGCTGCTCTCTCAGCGCTGCTGGAAAACCGAGCCTTCAAACTCGGACAGAATACTCCGAGCAGAGTAGAGGAAGGAGCTACGAGCGGGGACTGCGGGAGAGACAGAGTAGAGGAAGGAGCTACGAGCGGGGACTGCGGGAGAGACAGAGCAGAGTGTTACTTATAGAATAAGGGGTGTTTCTAACGGCAAAAAAAATAACGTTTTTGATGAGTGCTGTATGGAAGAACGGTTTTACGCACTAGCCTTGGACAGTTGGACTGTTTCGTTTAGATTGTGATTATTTTTGGGGGGTGGGTGGGGGGGGGTGGGTTTTTTTTGGACAAGTAAATGTACCGGAGGGAGAAAGTCAAAGGAAAGATAAGGACATATGTTGTCACTGGGTTTCGAGGCAGCCAAAAATAAAAACAACTCACTTCAGATATGAGCTCACGGAACGCGTCAAATCAGTGGACTAAAACCGCTACGGACCTTCTGAATTCATACAGATGATTTAGTTTTAGCTGTGTTTTGTCTAGTGCTTTATTTCGTTGGAATAGAAGATCCTCTGGGTGATATTTATGTTCTATTTAAAAAAACAATCTTGTGGCGGGGTAGAATGGTTTTGAATCTATTGAATTATTGAATTGAAATAATCTGGGAAAAATATTACAATTTTTTTTTAAGAGGAAACAAAATAAGGTGGTGGAAATCGCCGTTGTGGAGAACCCCGACCACAGACAGACCCTTTCTCGGTGGAGACGCGTGAGTGGAGAAAACAGTTTGGAAAGGTACGAGGAGGACTTTTACTGCGAGTTCTTCTCTCCAAGATCGGAAGACTAAAACTTCACCCAGCAACATGGATATATTAACGTGGCTGTGTGGATGTTTACTGGCGGTTTGCTTACCACAAGTAGTTCTCGGTGAAGAAGGTACGTGTTTTTATGGAGCGAGTCCGTTCGCAGCCCCACAACGGCTGTTCTCACAATTGGGTTATGTGCCATTTGAAATATGACTTTGAACCGCTTTGCTTCAGCAAAATATTGCCCATTATAAATACATCATTATATTTCCTTCTAAAGCCTTCGGAAAATAAGGAGAGAACAGTGGTTTTCCCTAGTCTAGTCTTACCGAACTAGTCTTTCCTATTTTATTTAGATATGGATTGAAATCTCGTTCGGTCTTTCAGCATATGTTTTAATTTATCAAGTTCAAAATGAGGGTTTTATACCTCACAGACAGTCAATTACTCAACGACATGTAGTGACAGAATCTGCTGTGTGTTTTAAACGTTGGAGCTGTCAGCGGGACTCGACGTGCGTAGAGACCGCCGCGGCAGTTCTCTTTAGGGAAGGTGATTCCTAGCGCCGCGGGCGTCATCGGGAGCCGGTTTAGTTCTCCGGGGGGAGTCGGGGCTGCTGGAAGTCTTACATTTCCTCACAAAACCTACGATAAAAAAAAAAAAAGTGAAATAACGTTTCACCTACAATAGCAATATGCCCAATATTTCACTGAGATTATAATATAAATGTTTTAGTGTAGTGAGGGATTTAGAAACAATGTATTGTGTTCTGGTTTCATCAGGACGTCTGTTGACATTCTAAATGTTCCCTGTGAGGGTTTAGATACGAACAGTCAACGGGTTAGCTTCACATGGAGGCCAATCTACACAAACAACCTTTGTTATAATTTAGTAGGATAATTCAAATCCAACATGTTCTTAATCGTCAGATTAACCTTTGATTATATGAGTGGATTATGTTTGGATTTAATTTGACTGTCTTGGTCTAATGATTTGTGTTTAGATGTTCACTTTAAATGTAATTTATTCCAGTCTGTTTAGTGTAAACCTAATGGTTTATGTTTCCAATATTGACATGATTCCTATGTTATTTATCATAATCATGTATAGGCTTGCTACAGCGTTACCCCTCGGGAGCCTGTTTTATCTCCTAACAATCCATATAGCTTGTGGCTAAAATGCGTAGGCATTGTTTCAATTGATTGCTGTCAAATGATAGTTTGTTTCTAGGAAATCAGAACATGATTTGCGTCTGTTTCACGACGTAGCCCACAGCGGGAAGAGAACGTCTTTAAAGTTGCGTGAAGGTAGTCAGCCTTTCACTTGAACCGGTGCTTGTTTTTTTGGCCATTTGAAACGGATCGACTTTATGTTAAATGTTTCTCTTGAGAGCCGAATGTAGAGGCTGGAGTACCTTGACAGAGATTAGTACGGTGTTGAGCTCCATGACAGGGACGGTGTAGACAGACCCTGAAAACTAAGCAGCCTAAACGTTTGTGAGGAAGACTTCTGTTTTTTCTTGTCTATTGGATTTCACGGATCCCGTCTCTTCAAAATCGAATGACATGTTGTTTTCTAAATAATCTCAAACATATTTCAAAGGTATATATATATATACATATATTTTTGCGCTAAAACCAAATTAATATATATATAGTTAGTACATTGACCATATATCGTACAATAGTAATAACATTATAATAACACGATGCAATGTTGATCATGCTACAGTTATTGAAATACTTCACTATCTTATCTTTTTCCATTAGATACACTTTATAATGAATTGACCTTTATATCATAGTAATAACATGGTAATAAAACACACATTTTATCCATCATAATCCATTCATCATGTTTGGAGGAACATTTCTTTTTACCAGGGGCGTTGGAAGGTATATAACCCTACCGTAAGCTATTACCTTATTTTCAAGAGGAACGGCTTTGAACTAAACCAGTGTGACGCCTCAGGGCATCTGGAACAGTAGCCAAATATCAGTAGCTCTTTCTGGGAAGAAAACCATTAGTTTAGCCTGGTGCTGCTGCTCTCCTTCCTTAATTTATACCGATATGAAGAGCTAGACAAATTAAACAACTTGACGAGACTGAATGCTGTGTGTGTGTGTGTGTGTGTGTGTGTGTGTGTGTGTGTGTGTGTGTGTGTGTGTGTGTGTGTGTGTGTGTGTGTGTGTGTGTGTGTGTGTGTGTGTGTGTGTGTGAGACAGAGAGAAAGAGAGAGAGACAGAGAGAGAGAGAAAGAGAGAGAAAAGGAGAGAGAGAAAGAGAGAGAGACAGAGAGAGATAGGCGTTCTCTCTGATTCAGCCAGGGTATCTCATCATATGGGTAAATAAACCTTTTGCTAATGATCAGTTGACATATCCTCTCACTATGGAAGTGGAAACAATGATTGGCTACTGCTAGTCAATTACAGAACTACAGACAGAGAGAGCTTCCTACATAGTTCAGGCAGTAGGAAGCTCTCTCATCCATTTATATGCAGATGATACAGTCTTATACTCAGCTGGCCCCTCCCCGGATGTTGTGTTAAATGCTCTACAACAAGCTTTCTCTGCCCTTAACCTTGTTCTGAACACCTCCAAAACAAAGGTCATGTGGTTTTGGTAAAAATAATGCCCCTCTCCCCACGTGTGATTACTACCTCTGAGGGTATAGAGCTTGAGGTTGTCACCTCATACACATACTTGGGAGTATGGCTAGACGATCCACTGTCCTTCTCTCAGCACAGATCAAAGCTGCAGGCTAAGGTTAAATCTAGACTTGGTTTCCTCTATCGCAATCACTCCTCTTTCACCTCGGCTGCCAAACTAACCCTGATTCAGATGAGCCTCCTACCCATGCTAGATTACGAAGACATCATTCATAGACCGGCAGCTAAGGGTGCTCTCGGGCGGCTAGATGTCCTTTACCACTCGGCCATCAGATTTGCCACCAATGCTCCTTATAGGACACATCACTGCAGTCTATACTCCTCTGTAAACTGGTCATCTCTGTATAATCGTCGCAAGACCCACTGGTTGATGCTTATTTATAAAACCCTCTTCGGCCTCACTCCCCCTATCTGAGATATCTACTGCAGCCCTCATCCTCCACATACAGCACCCGTTCTGCCAGTCACATTCTGTTAAAGGTCCCCAAAGCGCACACTTCCCTGGGTCGTACCCCTTTTCAGTTCACTGCAGCAAGCGACTGGAACGAGCTGCAACAAACACTCAAACTGGGCAGTTTTATCTCAATCTCTTCATTCAAAGACTCAATCATGGACACTCTTACTGACAGTTGTGTCTGCTTTATGTGATGTGTTGTTATCTCTACCTTCTTGACCTTTGTCCTGTTGTCTGTGCCTAATAATGTTTGTACCATGTTGTGCTGATGCCATGTTGTGTTGCTACCATGTTGTTGTTATGTTGTGTTGCTCCCATCTTGTGTTGCTACCATGTTGTTGTTAACTTGTGTTGCTACCATGTTGTTGTTATGTTGTGTTGCTACCATTTTGTTGTCATGCTGTGCTACCATGCTGCGTTGTCATGTGTTGCTGCCTTGCTATGTTGTCGTCTTAGGTCTCTCTTTATGTAGTGTTGTGATGTCTCTCTTGTCGTGATGTGTGTTTTGTCCTATATTTAAATGTTTATATATTTAATCCCAGCCCTCGTCCCTGCAGGAGGCCTTGTTCCTTCTGGCAGGCCGTCATTGTAAATAAGAATCTGACTAGTTAAATAAAGGTTCAATGACAGAAACAAAAAATTAATCAGTCAGTGCCTTTTACAGGATTATAATCCAGTGTTTTCTACAGGATTATAATCCAGTGTTTTCTACAGGATTATAATCTAGTGTTTTCTACAGGATTATAATCCAGTGTTTTCTACAGGATTATAATCCAGTGTTTTCTACAGGATTATAATCCAGTGTTTTCTACAGGATTATAATCCAGTGTTTTCTACAGGATTATAATCCAGTGTTTTCTACAGGATTATAATCCAGTGTTTTCTACAGGATTATAATCCAGTGTCTTCTATAGGATTATAATCCAGTGTATTTTACAGGATTATAATCCAGTGTTTTCTACAGGATTATAATCCTGTGTTTTCTACAGGATTATAATCCTGTGTTTTCTACAGGATTATAATCCAGTGTTTTCTACAGGATTATAATCCTGTGTTTTCTACAGGATTATAATCCTGTGTTTTCTACAGGATTATAATCCAGTGTTTTCTACAGGATTATAATCCAGTGTTTTCTATAATCCAGGTTTTCTATTATAATCCAGTGTTTTCTATAATCCAGTGTTTTCTACAGGATTATAATCCAGTGTATTTTACAGGATTATAATCCAGTGTTTTCTACAGGATTATAATCCAGTGTTTTCTACAGGATTATAATCCAGTGTTTTCTACAGGATTATAATCCAGTGTCTTCTATAGGATTATAATCCAGTGTATTTTACAGGATTATAATCCAGTGTTTTCTACAGGATTATAATCCAGTGTTTTCTACGTTGTCTTGTCTGGCTGCGTCACGTGTAGAGGCTTGGTATGTTATGTGGTGTTCTATCTGTCTGCCTACTCATGGTCCAAGTTCAGTGTTTACTAGAACTGAACAGCTGCACCATGGGAATGCATTTCTGTGTGTGTGTTTGTGTGTGGGCTCACTACTTAATGTTCAACAGTTTGAGAGGAGAATGTTGTTGTTCTGGTCATGGAGAGAATTGATCCTCTCTTAATAACTTAACGCGTTTGTTTTCACACTTTACATTAGCAGATGTCTCTCCTTGTTTCGATTACCAGAGATTTTATCCTTTCTCTTGTACACAGTGGTATAAAATCTATTTAAAAGTCATTTGATTGTATCCTAGTTCTGGTTAGCTGGGTAGTACATTGTGTTGTTTGTCCTCCTGAAAGAGGAAGAAGGTGCTTACCCGTTCCTCTCTTCCCCATAAAATCCTTCCCTCAACCTGGATGTGTTTTGGGACCTCTTTGTCTCTCTGGCTCTCAGATCTTCTTTGTAGTTTTCCACCGTGGTTTAAAATAAGGCACCTGGCTCCCCACCTAACCCTGGGTCACGACCCCCCACCTAACCCTGGCTAGGGTCACGACCCCCCCTACCTAACCCTGGCTAGGGTCCCCCACCTAACCCTGGCTAGGGTCACGACCCCCCACCTAACCCTGGCTAGGGTCACGACCCCCACCTAACCCTGGCTAGGGTCACGACCCCCCACCCTGGCTAGGGGTCACCCTGGCTAGGGTCACGACCCCCCACGACCCCCCACCTACCCTGGCTAGGGTCACGACCCCCCACCCCCCTGGCTAGGGTCACCCCCCACCTACCCCACGACCCCCCACCTAACCCTGGCTAGGGTCACGACCCCCACCCCCCCTGGCTAGGGTCACGACCCCCACCTGGCTAGGGTCACGACCCCCCCACCTAACCCTGGCTACACTACCTACCCTGGCTAGGGTCACGACCCCCCACCTAACCCTGGCTCGGGTCACGACCCCCACGACCCCCCACCTAACCCTGGCTAGGGTCACGACCCCCCACCTAACCCTGGCTAGGTCACGACCCCCCACCTACCTGGCTACCCCCCCCACCTCACCCTGGCTAGGGTCACGACCCCCCTGGCTAACTAACCCTGGCTAGGGTCACGACCCCCCACCCTAACCCTGGCTAGGGTCACGACCCCCCAACCCCTGGCTAGGGTCACGAGGGGCTAGGGTCACCTAACCCTGGCCCCCCCCACCTAACCCTGGCTAGGTCACGACCCCCCACCTAACCCTGGCTAGGTCACGACCCCCCACGACCCCCCACGACCCCCAACCCTGGCTAGGGTCACGACCCCCCCCACCTAACCCTGGCTAGGGTCACGACCCCCCCCCCTAACCCTGGCTAGGGTCACAACCCCCCACCTCACCCTGGCTAGTGTCACGACCCCCCACCTCACCCTGGCTAGGGTCACGTCACCTAACCCCCCCCCCACCTCACCCTGGCTAGGCTCACGACCCCCCACCTCACCTGGCTAGGGTCAAGACCCCCCACCTCACCCTGGCTCAGGTCACGACCCCCCCCACCTCACCCACTGGCTAGGGTCACGACCCCCCACCTCACCCCCCCACCTCACCCTGGCTTGGCTCACGACCCCAACCTCACCCTGGCTCGGGTCACGACCCCCCACCTCACCCTGGCTTGGCTCCCGACCCTGGCTTGGCTCACCCCCCACCTCACCCTGGCTAGGGTCACGACCCCATACCTCACTCTGGCTAGGGTCACGACCCCCCACCTCACCCTGGCTAGGGTCACAACCCCCCCACCTCACTCTGGTTATGGTCACGACCCCCCAAATCACTCTGTTATGGTGTGTGTGTGTGTTACAGACAGACTGTGATGAGGGGATGTGCTTGGTTGTGTGTTATGGTGTGTGTGTTACAGACAGACTGTGATGAGGGGATGTGGTTGGTTGTGTGTTACAGACAGATTGTGATGAGGGGATGTAGTTGGTTGTGTGTTACAGACAGACTGTGATGAGGGGATGTGGTTGGTTCTGTGTTACAGACAGACTGTGATGAGGGAATGTGGTTGGTTGTGTGTTACAGACAGACTGTGATGAGGGGATGTGGTTGGTTGTGTGTTACAGACAGACTGTGATGAGGGGATGTGGTTGGTTGTGTGTTAAGGTGTGTGTGTTACAGACAGACTGTGATGAGGGGATGTGGTTGGTTGTGTGTTACAGACAGACTGTGATGAGGGGATGTGGTTGGTTGTGTGTTACAGACAGACTGTGATGAGGGGATGTGGTTGGTTGTGTGTTACAGACGGACTGTGATGAGGGGATGTGGTTGGTTGTGTGTTACAGACAGACTGTGATGAGGGGATGTGGTTGGTTGTGTGTTACAGACAGACTGTGACTAGGGGATGTGGTTGGTTGTGTGTTACAGACAGACTGTGATGAGGGGATGTGGTTGGTTGTGTGTTACAGACAGACTGTGATGAGGGGATGTGGTTGGTTGTGTGTTACAGACAGACTGTGATGAGGGGATGTGGTTGGTTGTGTGTTACAGACAGACTGTGACTAGGGATGTGGTTGGTTGTGTGTTACAGACAGACTGTGACTAGGGGATGTGGTTGGTTGTGTGTTACAGACAGACTGTGATGAGGGGATGTGGTTGGTTGTGTGTTACAGACAGACTGTAATGAGGGGATGTGGTTGGTTGTGTGTTACAGACAGACTGTGATGAGGGGATGTGGTTGGTTGTGTGTTACAGACGGACTGTGATGAGGGGATGTGGTTGGTTGTGTGTTACAGACAGACTGTGATGAGGGGATGTGGTTGGTTGTGTGTTACAGACGGACTGTGATGAGGGGATGTGGTTGGTTGTGTGTTACAGACAGACTGTGATGAGGGGATGTGGTTGGTTGTGTGTTACAGGGGCCTACCTGCCTCATCATACTATCTGTAACATCAGAGAGAGAGAGGGAGGGGCCTACCTGCTTCATCATACTATCTGATACATCAGAGAGAGAGAGGGAGGGGCCTACCTGCTTCATCATACTATCTGATACATCAGAGAGGGAGAGGGAGGGGCCTACCTGCTTCATCATACTATCTGATACATCAGAGAGAGAGAGGGGGGCCTACCTGCTTCATCATACTATCTGATACATCAGAGAGGGAGGGGCCTACCTGCCTCATCATACTATCTGATACATCAGAAGTGAGGGGCCTACCTGCTTCATCATACTATCTGATACATCAGAAAGGGAGGGGCCTACCTGCCTCATCATACTATCTGATACATCAGAGAGGAGAGGGAGGGGCCTGCCTGCTTCATCATACTATCTGATACATCAGAGAGGGAGGGGCCTACCTGCTTCATCCTACTATCTGATACATCAGAGAGAGAGGGAGGGGCCTACCTGCTTCATCACACTATCTGATACATCAGAGAGAGAGAGGGAGGGGCCTACCTGCTTCATCATACTATCTGATACATCAGAGAGGGAGGGGCCTACCTGCATCATCATACTATCTGATACATCAGAGAGGGAGGGAGAGGGAGGGGCCTACCTGCATCATCATACTATCTGATACATCAGAGAGGGAGGGAGAGGGAGGGGCCTACCTGCTTCATCATACTATCTGATACATCAGAGAGGGAGGGAGAGGGAGGGGCCTACCTGCCTCATCATACTATCTGATACATCAGAGAGGGAGGGAGAGGGAGGGGCCTACCTGCTTCATCATACTATCTGATACATCAGAGAGGGAGGGGCCTACTTGCCTCATCATACTATCTGATACATCAGAGAGAGAATGGGAGATCCTCAGCACATTTCATGGTTGCTGGGCAACGGGCAGACGAAAGACAGACTACAGCTTACTGAGGACAGACGGACACACAACCGTCTCCGATGTGATACTCTCCCCACCACCCCGACTTTCTGAAAAATCAACTCATATTTTAATTACGGAATGGGATCACTGAATGAGTTCATCTTTCATTATTTCAACCTCATTCAAATGTTTGTAGCCTATTTTCTTGTTGGAAGGAAACCGACTCCTTGGAAACTATGAGGGAAATTCATCTGCAACTCTCTGAAAAACAAAGTCAGATATCTGCAATTCAGGCCAACAAACAAGATCCAGTTTAATCTCGCGAGGCGGGCAGGAAGTTCTGAAACAGGAAACATACCATAGAGTTATCAGGATGAGAGAGTCAGAACATACCATAGAGTTACCAGGATGGGGGAGTCAGAACATACCATAGAGTTACCAGGATGAGAGAGTCAGAACATACCATAGAGTTACCAGGATGAGAGTCAGAACATACCATAGAGTTATCAGGATGAGAGAGTCAGAACATACCATAGAGTTACCAGGATGTGAGAGTCAGAACATACCATAGAGTTACCAGGATGAGAGAGTCAGAACATACCATAGAGTTATCAGGATGAGAGAGTCAGAACATACCATAGAGTTACCAGGATGGGGGAGTCAGAACATACCATAGAGTTACCAGGATGAGAGTCAGAACATACCATAGAGTTACCAGGATGAGAGTCAGAACATACCATAGAGTTACCAGGATGAGAGAGTCAGAACATACCATAGAGTTACCAGGATGTGAGAGTCAGAACATACCATAGAGTTACCAGGATGAGAGAGTCAGAACATACCATAGAGTTACCAGGATGGGGGAGTCAGAACATACCATAGAGTTACCAGGATGAGAGAGTCAGAACATACCATAGAATTACCAGGATGAGAGTCAGAACATACCATAGAGTTACCAGGATGGGGGAGTCAGAACATACCATAGAGTTACCAGGATGGGGGAGTCAGAACATACCATAGAGTTACCAGGATGAGAGTCAGAACATTCCATAGAGTTACCAGGATGGGGGAGTCAGAACATACCATAGAGTTACCAGGATGGGGGAGTCAGAACATACCATAGAGTTTAACAGGATGAGAGTCAGAACATACCATAAAGTTACCAGGATGAGAGAGTCAGAACATACCATATAGTTACCAGGATGGGGGAGTCAGAACATACCATAGAGTTACCAGGATGGGGGAGTCAGAACATACCATAGAGTTACCAGGATGAGAGAGTCAGAACATACCATAGAGTTACCAGGATGTGAGATTCAGAACATACCATGGAGTTACCAGGATGAGAGAGTCAGAACATACCATAGAGTTACCAGGATGGGGGAGTCAGAACATACCATAGAGTTACCAGGATGAGAGAGTCAGAACATACCATAGAATTACCAGGATGAGAGTCAGAACATACCATAGAGTTACCAGGATGAGAGTCAGAACATACCATAGAGTTACCAGGATGGGGGAGTCAGAACATACCATAGAGTTACCAGGATGAGAGTCAGAACATACCATAGAGTTACCAGGATGGGGAGTCAGAACATACCATAGAGTTACCAGGATGAGAGTCAGAACATACCATAGAGTTACCAGGATGGGGAGTCAGAACATACCATAGAGTTACCAGGATGAGAGTCAGAACATACCATAGAGTTACCAGGATGAGAGAGTCAGAACATACCATAAGGTTACCAGGGTGGGAGAGTCAGAACATACCATAGAGTTACCAGGATGAGAGAGTCAGAACATACCATAGAGTTACCAGGATGAGAGAATCAGAACATACCATAGAGTTACCAGGGTGAGAGAGTCAGAACATACCATAGAGTTATCAGGATGAGAGAGTCAGAACATACCATAGAGTTACCAGGATGAGAGAGTCAGAACATACCATAGAGTTACCAGGGTGAGAGAGTCAGAACACACCATAGAGTTACCAGGATGGGGGAGTCAGAACATACCATAGAGTTACCAGGATGGGGAGTCAGAACATACCATAGAGTTACCAGGATGGGGAGTCAGAACATACCATAGAGTTACCAGGATGGGGAGTCAGAACATACCATAGAGTTACCAGGATGGGGGAGTCAGAACATACCATAGAGTTACCAGGATGGGGGAGTCAGAACATACCATAGAGTTACCAGGATGAGAGAGTCAGAACATACCATAGAATTACCAGGATGAGAGTCAGAACATACCATAGAGTTACCAGGATGGGGAGTCAGAACATACCATAGAGTTACCAGGATGAGAGAGTCAGAACATACCATAGAATTACCAGGATGAGAGTCAGAACATACCATAGAGTTACCAGGATGAGAGTCAGAACATACCATAGAGTTACCAGGATGGAGGAGTCAGAACATACCATAGAGTTACCAGGATGAGAGTCGGAACATACCATAGAGTTACCAGGATGGGGGAGTCAGAACATACCATAGAGTTACCAGGATGAGAGTCAGAACATACCATAGAGTTACCAGGATGGGGGAGTCAGAACATACCATAGAGTTACCAGGATGAGAGTCAGAACATACCATAGAGTTACCAGGATGAGAGAGTCAGAACATACCATAAGGTTACCAGGGTGGGAGAGTCAGAACATACCATAGAGTTACCAGGATGAGAGAGTCAGAACATACCATAGAGTTACCAGGATGAGAGAGTCAGAACATACCATAGAGTTATCAGGATGAGAGAGTCAGAACATACCATAGAGTTACCAGGATGAGAGAGTCAGAACATACCATAGAGTTACCAGGATTGGGGAGTCAGAACATACCATAGAGTTACCAGGGTGAGAGAGTCAGAACATACCATAGAGTTACCAGGATGGGGGAGTCAGAACATACCATAGAGTTACCAGGATGGGGGAGTCAGAACATACCATAGAGTTACCAGGATGGGGAGTCAGAACATACCATAGAGTTACCAGGATGGGGGAGTCAGAACATACCATAGAGTTACCAGGATGGGGGAGTCAGAACATACCATAGAGTTACCAGGATGGGGGAGTCAGAACATACCATAGAGTTACCAGGATGGGGGAGTCAGAACATACCATAGAGTTACCAGGATGGGGGAGTCAGAACATACCATAGAGTTACCAGGATGGGGGAGTCAGAACATACCATAGAGTTACCAGGATGGGGGAGTCAGAACATACCATAGAGTTACCAGGATGGGGGAGTCAGAACATACCATAGAGTTATCAGGATGTGGGAGTCAGAACATACCATAGAGTTACCAGGATGGGGAGTCAGAACATACCATAGAGTTACCAGGATGGGGGAGTCAGAACATACCATAGAGTTACCAGGATGAGGGAGTCAGAACATACCATAGAGTTACCAGGATGAGAGAGTCAGAACATACCATAGAGTTACCAGGATGAGAGAGTCAGAACATACCATAGAGTTACCAGGATGGGGGAGTCAGAACATACCATAGAGTTACCAGGATGGGGAGTCAGAACATACCATAGAGTTACCAGGATGAGAGAGTCAGAACATACCATAGAGTTACCAGGATGAGAGAGTCAGAACATACCATAGAGTTACCAGGATGAGAGAGTCAGAACATACCATAGAGTTACCAGGATGGGGAGTCAGAACATACCATAGAGTTACCAGGATGGGGGAGTCAGAACATACCATAGAGTTACCAGGATGGGGGAGTCAGAACATACCATAGAGTTATCAGGATGAGAGAGTCAGAACATACCATAGAGTTACCAGGATGAGAGAGTCAGAACATACCATAGAGTTACCAGGATGGGGGAGTCAGAACATACCATAGAGTTACCAGGATGAGAGAGTCAGAACATACCATAGAGTTACCAGGATGGGGGAGTCAGAACATACCATAGCGAGAGTAAGAGGATAAATAATGTATTTGATTCTGTATTTTCATTCCCACTTGGCTGCTTAGCACCGTTTACTCTTGTTTAGACTGTGTGTGTGCACGCTTATGTGTGTTTGTGTGTGTGTGTGTGTGAATGCTTATGTGTGTGTGTGTGTGTGTGTGTGCACGCTTATGTGTGTGTGCCTATCACCATTTACTCTTATTTATGGAGGGGCATGTTGTGATCATGTACAGAATGAACAAACCACAAACCTGCAGGAAGTTAGCTAGCAGACAGCGGTGGACAGGAAACAGTATTTGTTTCTGCTGCTAAAGGGACAACATCACTACTTCTGATCGCAGGAGGCTTGGAAAACGGATGGTGGGTGGGAGAGGAGGGAGGATGAAAGGGGTTTGTAGTGCCTGATGCTGCTGTTGACTATACGTCTGTCTACAGGAGACACAAACACACCTCTGTTCACCTCTCATCAGGCCTCCCTTTCTCCCTCCCTGTCTGTCTCTCTCCTCACCAGGCTCCCTGTCTGTCTCCCT
>NC_056431.1:79021437-79041437 GCF_018296145.1 Oncorhynchus tshawytscha
TAGAACTGGAGGATGGGATAGAACTGGAGGATGGAGGATGGGATAGAACTGGAGGATGGGATAGAACTGGAGGATGGGATAGAACTGGAGGATGGGATAGAACTGGAGGATGGGATAGAACTGGAGGATGGGATAGAACTGGAGGATGGGATAGAACTGGAGGATGGGATAGAACTGGAGGATGGGATAGAACTGGAGGATGGGATAGAACTGGAGGATGGGATAGAACTGGAGGATGGGATAGAACTGGAGGATGGGATAGAACTGGAGGATGGGATAGAACTGGAGGATGGGAGGGAGCTGGAGGATGGGATAGAACTGGAGGATGGGATAGAACTGGAGGATGGGATAGAACTGGAGGATGGTAGGGAACTGGAGGATGGGATGGAACTGGGATGGGATAGAACTGGAGGATGGGATAGAACTGGAGGATGGGATAGAACTGGATGGGATAGAACTGGAGGATGGGATAGAACTGGAGGATGGGATAGAACTGGAGGATGGGATAGAACTGGAGGATGGGAGAACTGGAGGATGGGATAGAACTGGAGGATGGGATAGAACTGGAGGATGGGATAGAACTGGAGGATGGGATAGAACTGGAGGATGGATAGAACTGGAGGATGGGATAGATGGAGGATGGGAACTGGAGGATGGGATAGAACTGGAGGATGGGATAGAACTGGAGGATGGGATAGAACTGGAGGATGGGATAGAACTGGAGGATGGGATAGAACTGGAGGATGGGATGGAGAACTGGAGGATGGGATAGAACTGGAGGATGGGATAGAACTGGAGGATGGGATAGAACTGGAGGATGGGATAGAACTGGAGGATGGGATAGAACTGGAGGATGGGATAGAACTGGAGGATGGGATAGAACTGGAGGATGGGATAGAACTGGAGGATGGGATAGAACTGGAGGATGGGATAGAACTGGAGGATGGGATAGAACTGGAGGATGGGATAGAACTGGAGGATGGGATAGAACTGGAGGATGGGATAGAACTGGAGGATGGGATAGAACTGGAGGATGGGATAGAACTGGAGGGGATGGAGGATGGAGGATGGGATAGAACTGGAGGATGGGATAGAACTGGAGGATGGGATAGAACTGGAGGATGGGATAGAAACTGGAGGATGGGATAGAACTGGAGGATGGGATAGAACTGGAGGATGGGATAGAACTGGAGGATGGGATAGAACTGGAGGATGGGATAGAACTGGAGGATGGGATAGAACTGGAGGATGGAGGATGGGATAGAACTGGAGGATGGGATAGGGAGTTGGAGGATGGGATAGAACTGGAGGATGGGATAGAACTGGAGGATGGGATAGAACTGGAGGATGGGATAGAACTGGAGGATGGGATAGAACTGGAGGATGGGAGGATGGAGGATGGTAGAACTGGGAGGATGGGATAGAACTGGAGGATGGGATAGAACTGGAGGATGGGATAGAACTGGGATGGGATAGAACTGGAGGATGGGATAGAACTGGAGGATGGGATAGAACTGGAGGATGGGATAGAACTGGAGGATGGGATAGAACTGGAGGGGATGGGGAGGATGGGATAACTGGAGGATGGGATGGGATAGAACTGGAGGATGGGATAGAACTGGAGGATGGGATAGAACTGGAGGATGGGATAGAACTGGAGGATGGGATAGAACTGGAGGATGGGATGGAACTGGAGGATGGGATAGAACTGGAGGATGGGATAGAACTGGAGGATGGGATAGAACTGGAGGATGGGATAGAACTGGAGGATGGGATAGAACTGGAGGATGGGATAGAACTGGAGGATGGGATAGAACTGGAGGATGGGATAGAACTGGAGGATAGAACTGGAGGATGGGATAGAACTGGAGGATGGGATAGAACTGGAGGATGGGAACTGGAGGATGGGATAGAACTGGAGGATGGGAGGGAACTGGAGGATGGGATAGAACTGGAGGATGGGATAGAACTGGAGGATGGGATAGATAGGAACTGGAGGATGGGATAGGGAACTGGAGGATGGGATAGAACTGGAGGATGGGATAGAACTGGAGGATGGGATGGAGGATGGGATAGAACTGGAGGATGGGATAGAACTGGAGGATGGGATAGAACTGGAGGATGGGATAGAACTGGAGGATGGGATAGAACTGGAGGATGGGATAGAACTGGAGGATGGGATAGAGGACTGGAGGATGGGATAGAACTGGAGGATGGGATAGAACTGGAGGATGGGATAGAACTGGAGGATGGGATAGAACTGGAGGATGGGATAGAACTGGAGGATGGGATAGAAGGATGGAGGATGGGGATGGGAACTGGAGGATGGGAACTGGAGGATGGGATAGAACTGGAGGATGGGATAGAACTGGAGGATGGGATAGAACTGGAGGATGGGATGGAGAACTGGAGGATGGGATAGAACTGGAGGATGGGATAGAACTGGAGGATGGGATAGAACTGGAGGATGGGATAGAACTGGAGGATGGGAACTGGAGGATGGGATAGAACTGGAGGGGATATGGGGATAGAAACTGGAGGATGGGATAGAACTGGAGGATGGGATAGAACTGGAGGATGGGATAGAACTGGAGGATGGGATAGAACTGGAGGATGGGATAGAACTGGGATGGATAGAACTGGAGGGGATAGAACTGGAGGATGGGATAGAACTGGAGGATGGGATAGAACTGGAGGATAGGGATGGAGGATGGGATGGAGGATGGGATAGAACTGGAGGATGGGATAGAACTGGAGGATGGGATAGAACTGGAGGATGGGATAGAACTGGAGGATGGGATAGAACTGGAGGATGGGATAGAACTGGAGGATGGGATAGAACTGGAGGATGGGATAGAACTGGAGGATGGGATAGAACTGGAGGATGGGATAGGAGAGTTGGAGGATGGGATGGGAGAACTGGAGGATGGGATAGAACTGGAGGATGGGATAGAACTGGAGGATGGGATGGAGGATGGGATAGAACTGGAGGATGGGATAGAACTGGAGGATGGGATAGAACTGGAGAGGATGGGGATGGGAACTGGAGGATGGGATGGGAACTGGAGGATGGGATAGAACTGGAGGATGGGATAGAACTGGAGGATGGGATAGAACTGGAGGATGGGATAGAACTGGAGGATGGGATAGAACTGGAGGATGAACTGGAGATAGAGGACTGGAGGATGGATGGGGAGGATGGGATAGAACTGGAGGATGGGAGGAACTGGAGGATGGGATAGAACTGGAGGATGGGATAGAACTGGAGGATGGGATAGAACTGGAGGATGGGATAGAACTGGAGGATGGGATAGAACTGGAGGATGGATGGGATAGGAGGTGGAGGATGGGATAGAACTGGAGGATGGGATAGATGGGATAGAACTGGAGGATGGGATAGAACTGGAGGATGGGATAGAACTGGAGGATGGGATAGAACTGGAGGAGATGGGATAGAACTGGAGGATGGGATAGAACTGGAGGATGGGATAGAACTGGAGGATGGGATAGAACTGGAGGATGGGATAGAACTGGAGGATGGGATAGAACTGGAGGATGGGATAGAACTGGAGGATGGGATAGAACTGGAGGATGGGATAGAACTGGAGGATGGGATAGAACTGGAGGATGGATAGAACTGGAGGATGGGATAGAACTGGAGGATGGGATAGAACTGGAGGATGGGATAGGAACTGGAGGATGGGAGGATGGGATGGGATAGAACTGGAGGATGGGATAGAACTGGAGGATGGGATAGAACTGGAGGATGGGATAGAACTGGAGGATGGGATAGAACTGGAGGATGGGATAGAACTGGAGGATGGGATAGAACTGGAGGATGGGATAGAACTGGAGGATGGGATAGAACTGGAGGGATAGATGGAGGATGGGAAGAACTGGAGGATGGGATAGAACTGGAGGATGGGATGGGATGGAGGATGGGACTGGAGGATGGGATAGAACTGGAGGATGGGATAGAGGATGGGATAGAACTGGAGGATGGGATAGAACTGGAGGATGGGATAGAACTGGAGGATGGGATAGAACTGGAGGATGGGATAGAACTGGAGGATGGGAACTGGAGGATGGGAGGAACTGGAGGATGGGATAGAACTGGAGGATGGGATAGAACTGGAGGATGGGATAGAACTGGAGGATGGGATAGAACTGGAGGATGGGATAGAACTGGAGGATGGGATAGAACTGGAGGATGGGATAGAACTGGAGGATGGGATAGAACTGGAGGATGGGATAGAACTGGAGGATGGGATAGAACTGGAGGATGGGATAGAACTGGAGGATGGGAGGATGGGAGAACTGGAGGATGGGATAGAACTGGAGGATGGGATAGAACTGGAGGATGGGGATAGGATGAAACTGGAGGATGGGATAGAACTGGAGGATGGGATAGAACTGGAGGATGGGATAGAACTGGAGGATGGGATAGAACTGGAGGATGGGAGGATGGGATGAGGAGGGGATAGAACTGGAGGATGGGATAGAACTGGAGGATGGGATAGAACTGGAGGATGGGATAGAACTGGAGGATGGGATAGAACTGGAGGATGGGATAGAACTGGGATGGGATAGAACTGGAGGATGGGAGAACTGGAGGATGGGATAGAACTGGAGGATGGGATAGAACTGGAGGATGGGATAGAACTGGAGGATGGGATAGAACTGGAGGATGGGATAGAACTGGAGGATGGGATAGAACTGGAGGATGGGATAGAACTGGAGGATGGGATAGAACTGGAGGATGGGATAGAACTGGAGGATGGGATAGAACTGGAGGATGGGATAGAACTGGAGGATGGGATAGAACTGGAGGATGGGATAGAACTGGAGGATGGGATAGAACTGGGGGATAGAACTGGAGGATGGGATAGAACTGGAGGATGGGATAGAACTGGAGGATGGGATAGAACTGGAGGATGGGATAGAACTGGAGGATGGGATAGAACTGGAGGATGGGATAGAACTGGAGGATGGGATAGAACTGGAGGATGGGATAGAACTGGAGGATGGGATAGAACTGGAGGATGGGATAGAACTGGAGGGGATAGAACTGGAGGATGGGATAGAACTGAGGATGGGATAGAACTGGAGGATGGGATAGAACTGGAGGATGGGATAGAACTGGAGGATGGGATAGAACTGGAGGATGGGATAGAACTGGAGGATGGGATAGAACTGGAGGATGGGATAGAACTGGAGGATGGGATAGAACTGGAGGATGGGATAGAACTGGAGGATGGGATAGAACTGGAGGATGGGATAGAACTGGAGGATGGGATAGAACTGGAGGATGGGATAGAACTGGAGGATGGGATAGAACTGGAGGATGGATAGAACTGGAGGATGGGATAGAACTGGAGGATGGGATAGAACTGGAGGATGGGATAGAACTGGAGGATGGGATAGAACTGGAGGATGGGATAGAACTGGAGGGGATAGAACTGGAGGATGGGATAGAACTGGAGGATGGGATAGACTGGAGGATGGGATAGAACTGGAGGATGGGATAGAACTGGAGGATGGGATAGAACTGGAGGATGGGATAGAACTGGAGGATGGGATAGAACTGGAGGATGGGATAGAACTGGAGGATGGGATAGAACTGGAGGATGGGATAGAACTGGAGGATGGGATAGAACTGGAGGATGGGATAGAACTGGAGGATGGGATAGAACTGGAGGATGGGATAGAACTGGAGGATGGGATAGAACTGGAGGATGGGATAGAACTGGAGGATGGGATAGAACTGGAGGATGGGATAGATGGATGGGAGAACTGGAGGATGGATAGAACTGGAGGATGGGATGGGAGAACTGGAGGATGGGATAGAACTGGAGGATGGGATAGAACTGGAGGATGGGATAGAACTGGAGGATGGGATAGAACTGGAGGATGGGATAGAACTGGAGGATGGGATAGAACTGGAGGATGGGATGGAACTGATGGGAGAACTGGAGGATGGGATAGAACTGGAGGATGGGATAGAACTGGAGGATGGATAGAGGATGGAGGATGGGATAGAACTGGAGGATGGGATAGAACTGGAGGATGGGATAGAACTGGAGGATGGGAACTGGAGGATGGGATGGAGGATGGGATAGAACTGGAGGATGGGATAGAGGGGGATAGAACTGGAGGATGGGATAGAACTGGGAGGATGGATAGGAACTGGAGGATGGGATAGAACTGGAGGATGGGATAGAACTGGAGGATGGGATAGAACTGGAGGATGGGATAGAACTGGAGGATGGAGAACTGGAGGATGGGATAGAACTAGGATGGGATAGAACTGGAGGATGGGATAGAACTGGAGGATGGGATAGAACTGGAGGATGGGATAGAACTGGAGGATGGGATAGAACTGGAGGATGGGATAGAACTGGAGGATGGGATAGAACTGGAGGATGGGATAGAACTGGAGGATGGGATAGAACTGGAGGATGGGAGGATAGAACTGGAGGATGGGATAGAACTGGAGGATGGGATAGAACTGGAGGATGGATAGAACTGGAGGATGGGATAGAACTGGAGGATGGGATAGAACTGGAGGATGGGATAGAACTGGAGGATGGGATAGGAACTGGATAGAACTGGATGGGGATAGAACTGGAGGATGGGATAGATGGAGATGGGAGAACTGGAGGATGGGATAGAACTGGAGGATGGGATAGGGAACTGGAGGATGGGATAGAACTGGAGGATGGGATAGAACTGGAGGATGGGATAGAACTGGAGGATGGGATAGAACTGGAGGATGGGATAGAACTGGAGGATGGGATAGAACTGGAGGATGGGATAGAACTGGAGGATGGGATAGAACTGGGGATGGATAGAACTGGAGGATGGGATAGAACTGGAGGATGGGATAGAACTGGAGGATGGGATAGAACTGGAGGATGGGATAGAACTGGAGGATGGGATAGAACTGGAGGATGGGATAGAACTGGAGGATGGGATAGAACTGGAGGATGGGATAGAACTGGAGGATGGGATAGAACTGGAGGATGGGATAGAACTGGAGGATGGGATAGAACTGGAGGATGGGATAGAACTGGAGGATGGGATAGAACTGGAGGATGGGATAGAACTGGAGGATGGGATAGAACTGGAGGATGGGATAGAACTGGAGGATGGGATGGGAGGATGGGATAGAACTGGAGGATGGGATAGAACTGGAGGATGGGATAGAACTGGAGGATGGGATAGAACTGGGAGGAGGATGGGAGAACTGGAGGATGGGATAGAACTGGAGGATGGGATAGAACTGGAGGATGGGATAGAACTGGAGGATGGGATAGGGAGTGGAGGATGGGATAGAACTGGAGGATGGGATAGAACTGGAGGATGGGATAGAACTGGAGGATGGGATAGAACTGGAGGATGGGATAGAACTGGAGGATGGGATAGAACTGGAGGATGGGATAGAACTGGAGGATGGGATAGAACTGGAGGATGGGATAGAACTGGAGGATGGGATAGAACTGGAGGATGGGATAGAACTGGAGGATGGGATAGAACTGGAGGATGGGATAGAACTGGAGGATGGGATAGAACTGGAGGATGGGATAGAACTGGAGGATGGGATAGAACTGGAGGATGGGATAGAACTGGGAGGATGGGATAGAACTGGAGGATGGGATAGAACTGGAGGATGGGATAGAACTGGAGGATGGGATAGAACTGGAGGATGGGATAGAACTGGAGGATGGGATAGAACTGGAGGATGGGATAGAACTGGAGGATGGGATAGAACTGGAGGATGGAGGAACTGGGATGGGATAGAACTGGAGGATGGGATAGAACTGGAGGATGGGATAGAACTGGAGGATGGGATAGAACTGGAGGATGGGATAGGGAAGAACTGGAGGATGGGATGGGAGAACTGGAGGATGGGATAGAACTGGAGGATGGGATAGAACTGGAGGATGGGATAGAACTGGAGGATGGGATAGAACTGGAGGATGGGATAGAACTGGAGGATGGGATAGAACTGGAGGATGGGATAGAACTGGAGGATGGGATAGAACTGGAGGATGGGATAGAACTGGAGGATGGGATAGAGGATGGAGGATGGGATAGAACTGGAGGATGGGATAGAACTGGAGGATGGATAGAACTGGGATAGAACTGGAGGATGGGATAGAACTGGAGGATGGGATAGAACTGGAGGATGGGATGGAGGGATGGGATAGAACTGGAGGATGGGATAGAACTGGAGGATGGGATAGAACTGGAGGATGGGATAGAACTGGAGGATGGGATAGAACTGGAGGATGGGATAGAACTGGAGGATGGGATAGAACTGGAGGATGGGATAGAACTGGAGGATGGGATAGAACTGGAGGATGGGATAGAACTGGAGGATGGGATAGAACTGGAGGATGGGATAGAACTGGAGGATGGGATAGAACTGGAGGATGGGATAGAACTGGAGGATGGGATAGAACTGGAGGATGGGATAGAACTGGAGGATGGGATAGAACTGGAGGATGGGATAGAACTGGAGGATGGGATAGAACTGGAGGATGGGATAGAACTGGAGGATGGGATAGAACTGGAGGATGGGATAGAACTGGAGGATGGGATAGAACTGGAGGATGGGATAGATAGGAGGATGGAGGATGGGATAGAACTGGAGGATGGGATAGAACTGGAGGATGGGATAGAACTGGAGGATGGGATAGAACTGGAGGATGGGATAGAACTGGAGGATGGGATAGAACTGGAGGATGGGATAGAACTGGAGGATGGGATAGAACTGGAGGATGGGATAGAACTGGAGGATGGGATAGAACTGGAGGATGGGATAGATAGAACTGGAGGATGGGATAGAACTGGAGGATGGGATAGAACTGGAGGATGGGATAGAACTGGAGGATGGGATAGAACTGGAGGATGGGATAGAACTGGAGGATGGGATAGAACTGGAGGATGGGATAGAACTGGAGGATGGGATAGAACTGGAGGATGGGATAGAACTGGAGGATGGGAGGGAACTGGAGGATGGGATAGAACTGGAGGATGGGATAGAACTGGAGGATGGGATAGAACTGGAGGATGGGAGGGAGCTGGAGGATGGGATAGAACTGGAGGATGGGATAGAACTGGAGGATGGGATAGAACTGGAGGATGGGATAGAACTGGAGGATGGGATAGAACTGGAGGATGGGATGGAGGATGGGATGAAGGAGGATGGGATAGAACTGGAGGATGGGATAGAACTGGAGGATGGGATAGAACTGGAGGATGGGATAGAACTGGAGGATGGGAGAACTGGAGGATGGGATAGAACTGGGAGGATGGGATAGAACTGGAGGATGGGATAGAACTGGAGGATGGGATAGAACTGGAGGATGGGATAGAACTGGAGGATGGGATAGAAACTGGAGGATGGGATAGAACTGGAGGATGGGATAGAACTGGAGGATGGGATAGAACTGGAGGATGGGATAGAACTGGAGGATGGGATAGAACTGGAGGATGGGATAGAACTGGAGGATGGGATAGAACTGGAGGATGGATGGAGGATGGGATAGAACTGGAGGATGGGATAGAACTGGAGGATGGGATAGAACTGGAGGATGGGATAGAACTGGAGGATGGAGGATGGGATAGAACTGGAGGATGGGATAGAACTGGAGGATGGGATAGAACTGGAGGATGGGATAGAACTGGAGGATGGGATAGAACTGGAGGATGGGATAGAACTGGAGGATGGGATAGAACTGGAGGATGGGATAGAACTGGAGGATGGGATAGAACTGGAGGATGGGATAGAACTGGAGGATGGGATGGGAGAACTGGAGGATGGGATAGAACTGGAGGATGGGAGGAACTGGGATGGGATAGAACTGGAGGATGGGATAGAACTGGAGGATGGGATAGAACTGGAGGATGGGATAGAACTGGAGGATGGGATAGAACTGGAGGATGGGATAGAGGAGGGGATAGAACTGGAGGATGGGATAGAGAAGGATGGAGGATGGGGATGGGATAGAACTGGAGGATGGGATAGAACTGGAGGATGGGATAGAACTGGAGGATGGGATAGAACTGGAGGATGGGATAGAACTGGGGATGGGAGAACTGGAGGATGGGATGAACTGGAGGATGGGATAGAACTGGAGGATGGGATAGAACTGGGATGGGATAAACTGGAGGATGGGATAGGGATAGAACTGGAGGATGGGATAGAACTGGAGGATGGGATAGAACTGGAGGATGGGAGGATGGGATATGGAGGATGGGAACTGGAGGATGGGATAGAACTGGAGGATGGGATAGAACTGGAGGATGGAGGAACTGGGATGGGAGAACTGGAGGATGGGATAGAACTGGAGGATGGGATAGAACTGGGATGGATGGGAGGATGGGAGAACTGGAGGATGGGATAGAACTGGAGGATGGGATAGAACTGGAGGATGGGATAGAACTGGAGGATGGGATAGAACTGGAGGATGGGATAGAACTGGAGGATGGGAACTGGAGGATGGGATAACTGGAGGATGGGATAGAACTGGAGGATGGGATAGAACTGGAGGATGGGATAGAACTGGAGGATGGGATAGAACTGGAGGATGGGATAGAACTGGAGGATGGGATAGAACTGGAGGGATAGGGAGGATGGGATAGAACTGGAGGATGGGATAGAACTGGAGGATGGGATAGAACTGGAGGATGGGATAGAACTGGAGGATGGGATAGAACTGGAGGATGGGATAGAACTGGAGGATGGGATAGAACTGGAGGATGGGATAGAACTGGAGGATGGGATAGAACTGGAGGATGGGATAGAACTGGAGGGGATAGAACTGGAGGATGGATAGAACTGGAGGATGGGATAGAACTGGAGGATGGGGGATAGAACTGGAGGAGGGAACTGGAGGATGGGATAGAACTGGAGGATGGGATAGAACTGGAGGATGGGATAGAACTGGAGGATGGGATAGAACTGGAGGATGGGATAGAACTGGAGGATGGGATAGAACTGGAGGGGATGGTGGAGGATGGGAGAACTGGAGGATGGGATAGAACTGGAGGATGGGATAGAACTGGAGGATGGGATAGAACTGGAGGATGGGATAGAACTGGAGGATGGGATAGAACTGGAGGATGGGAGGAACTGGAGGATGGGATAGAACTGGAGGATGGGATAGAACTGGAGGATGGGATAGAACTGGAGGATGGGATAGAACTGGAGGATGGGATAGAACTGGAGGATGGGATAGAACTGGAGGATGGGATAGAACTGGAGGATGGGATAGAACTGGAGGATGGGATAGAACTGGAGGATGGGATAGAACTGGAGGATGGGATGAACTGGAGGATGGGATAGAACTGGAGGATGGATAGAACTGGAGGATGGGATAGAACTGGAGGATGGGATAGAACTGGAGGATGGGATAGAACTGGAGGATGGGATAGAACTGGAGGAACTGGAGGATGGGATAGAACTGGAGGATGGGATACTGGAGGATGGGATAGAACTGGAGGATGGGATAGAACTGGAGGATGGGATAGAACTGGAGGATGGGATAGAACTGGAGGATGGGATAGAGGATGGAGGATGGGATAGAACTGGAGGATGGGATAGAACTGGAGGATGGGATAGAACTGGAGGATGGGATAGAAGGATGGGATAGAACTGGAGGATGGGATAGAACTGGAGGATGGGATAGAACTGGAGGATGGGATAGAACTGGAGGATGGGATAGAACTGGAGGATGGATAGAACTGGAGGATGGGATAGAACTGGAGGATGGGATAGAACTGGAGGATGGGATAGAACTGGAGGATGGGATAGAACTGGAGGATGGGATAGAACTGGAGGATGGGATAGAACTGGAGGATGGGATAGAACTGGAGGATGGGATAGAACTGGAGGATGGGATAGAACTGGAGGATGGGATAGAACTGGAGGATGGGATAGAACTGGAGGATGGGATAGAACTGGAGGATGGGATAGAACTGGAGGATGGGATAGAACTGGAGAACTGGAGGATGGGATAGAACTGGAGGATGGGATAGAACTGGAGGATGGGATAGAACTGGAGGATGGGATAGAACTGGAGGATGGGATAGAACTGGAGGATGGGATAGAACTGGAGGATGGGATAGAACTGGAGGATGGGATAGAACTGGAGGATGGGATAGAACTGGAGGATGGGATAGAACTGGAGGATGGGATAGAACTGGAGGATGGGATAGAACTGGAGGATGGGATAGAACTGGAGGATGGGATAGAACTGGAGGATGGGATAGAACTGGAGGATGGGATAGGGAACTGGAGGATGGGATAGAACTGGAGGATGGGATAGAACTGGAGGATGGGATAGAACTGGAGGATGGGATAGAACTGGAGGATGGGATAGAACTGGAGGATGGGATAGAACTGGAGGATGGGATAGAACTGGAGGATGGGATAGAACTGGAGGATGGGATAGAACTGGATGGGATAGAACTGGAGGATGGGATAGAACTGGAGGATGGGATAGAGAGGATGGGATAGAACTGGAGGATGGGATAGAACTGGAGGATGGGATAGAACTGGAGGATGGGATAGAACTGGAGGATGGGATAGAACTGGATAGAACTGGAGGATGGGATAGAACTGGAGGATGGGATAGAGGAACTGGAGGATGGGATAGAACTGGAGGATGGGATAGAACTGGAGGATGGGATAGAACTGGAGGATGGGATAGAACTGGATGGGATAGAACTGGATGGGAGAACTGGAGGATGGGATAGAACTGGAGGGGATGAACTGGAGGATGGGAGAGGATGGATAGGGATGGGATAGAACTGGAGGATGGGATAGAACTGGAGGATGGGAGGATGGGAGGGAACTGGAGGATGGGATAGAACTGGAGGATGGGATAGAACTGGAGGATGGGATAGAACTGGAGGATGGGATAGAACTGGAGGATGGGATAGAACTGGAGGATGGGATAGAACTGGAGGATGGGATAGAACTGGAGGATGGGATAGAACTGGAGGATGGGATAGAACTGGAGGATGGGATAGAACTGGAGGATGGGATAGAACTGGAGGATGGGATAGAACTGGAGGATGGGATAGAACTGGAGGATGGGATAGAACTGGAGGATGGGATAGAACTGGAGGATGGATAGATAGAACTGGAGGATGGGATAGAACTGGAGGATGGGATAGAACTGGAGGATGATAGAACTGGAGGATGGGATAGAACTGGAGGATGGGATAGAACTGGAGGATGGGATAGAACTGGAGGATGGGATGGGAGAACTGGAGGATGGGATAGAACTGGAGGATGGGATAGAACTGGAGGATGGGATAGAACTGGAGGATGGGATAGAACTGGAGGATGGGATAGAACTGGAGGATGGGATAGAACTGGAGGATGGGATAGAACTGGAGGATGGATAGAACTGGAGGATGGGATAGAACTGGAGGATGGGATAGAACTGGAGGATGGGATAGAACTGGAGGATGGGATAGAACTGGAGGATGGGATAGAACTGGAGGATGGGATAGAACTGGATGGATGAACTGGAGGATGGGATAGAACTGGAGGATGGGATAGAACTGGAACTGGAGGATGGGATAGAACTGGAGGATGGGATAGAACTGGAGGATGGGATAGAACTGGAGGATGGGATAGAACTGGAGGATGGGATAGAACTGGAGGATGGGATAGAACTGGAGGATGGGATAGAACTGGAGGATGGGATAGAACTGGAGGATGGGATAGAACTGGAGGATGGGATAGAACTGGAGGATGGGATAGAACTGGAGGATGGGATAGAACTGGAGGATGGGATAGAACTGGAGGATGGGATAGAACTGGAGGATGGGATAGAGCTGGAGGATGGGATAGAACTGGAGGATGGGATAGAACTGGAGGATGGGATAGAACTGGAGGATGGGATAGAACTGGAGGATGGGATAGAACTGGAGGATGGGATAGAACTGGAGGATGGGATAGAACTGGGAGGATGGGATAGAACTGGAGGATGGGATAGAACTGGAGGATGGGATAGAACTGGAGGATGGGATGGAGATAGAACTGGAGGATGGGATAGAACTGGAGGATGGGATAGAACTGGAGGATGGGATAGAACTGGAGGATGGGATAGAACTGGAGGATGGGATGGAGGATGGGATAGAACTGGAGGATGGGATAGAACTGGAGGATGGGATAGAACTGAGGGGATAGAACTGGAGGATGGGATAGAACTGGAGGATGGGATAGAGGATGGGAGGAACTGGGGATGGGATAACTGGAGGATGGGATAGAACTGGAGGATGGGATAGAACTGGAGGATGGGATAGAACTGGAGGATGGGATAGAACTGGAGGATGGGATAGAACTGGAGGATGGGATAGAACTGGAGGATGGGATAGAACTGGAGGATGGGATAGAACTGGAGGATGGGATAGAACTGGAGGATGGGATAGAACTGGAGGATGGGATAGAACTGGAGGATGGGGATAGAACTGGAGGATGGGAGGATGGATAGAACTGGAGGATGGGATAGAACTGGAGGATGGGATAGAACTGGAGGATGGGATAGAACTGGAGGATGGGATAGAACTGGAGGATGGGATAGAAACTGGAGGATGGGATAGAACTGGAGGATGGGATAGAACTGGAGGATGGGATAGAACTGGAGGATGGGAACTGGAGGAATAGAACTGGAGGATGGGATAGAACTGGAGGATGGGATAGAACTGGAGGATGGGATAGAACTGGAGGATGGGATAGAACTGGAGGATGGGATAGAGAACTGGAGGATGGGATAGAACTGGAGGATGGGATAGAACTGGAGGATGGGATAGAACTGGAGGATGGGATAGAACTGGAGGATGGGATAGAACTGGAGGATGGGATAGAACTGGAGGATGGGATAGAACTGGAGGATGGGATAGGAACTGGAGGATGGGATAGAACTGGAGGATGGGATAGAACTGGAGGATGGGATAGAACTGGAGGATGGGATAGAACTGGAGGATGGGATAGAACTGGATAGAACTGGAGGATGGGATAGAACTGGAGGATGGGATAGAACTGGAGGATGAGGATAGGGATGGGATAGAACTGGAGGATGGGATAGAACTGGAGGATGGGATAGAACTGGAGGATGGGATAGAACTGGAACTGGATGGGATAGGGAGGATGGGATAGAACTGGAGGATGGGATAGAACTGGAGGATGGGATAGAACTGGAGGATGGGATAGAACTGGAGGATGGGATAGAACTGGAGGATGGGATAGAACTGGAGGATGGATGGAGGATGGATAGAACTGGAGGATGGGATAGAACTGGAGGATGGGATAGAACTGGAGGATGGGATAGAACTGGAGGATGGGAGGATGGGATAGAACTGGAGGATGGGATAGAACTGGAGGATGGGATAGAACTGGAGGATGGGAACTGGAGGATGGGATGGAGGATGGGATAGAACTGGAGGATGGGATAGAACTGGGATGGAGGATGGGATAGAGGTGGGATGGGAGGAGGATGGGATAGAACTGGAGGATGGGATAGAACTGGAGGATGGGATAGAACTGGAGGATGGGATAGAACTGGAGGATGGGATAGAACTGGAGGATGGGATAGAACTGGAGGATGGGATAGAACTGGAGGAGATAGAACTGGAGGATGGGATAGAACTGGAGGATGGGATGGAGAACTGGAGGATGGGATAGAACTGGAGGATGGGATAGAACTGGAGGATGGGATAGAACTGGAGGATGGGATAGGGACTGGAGGATGGGATAGAACTGGAGGATGGGATAGAACTGGAGGATGGGATAGAACTGGAGGATGGGATAGAACTGGAGGATGGGATAGAACTGGAGGATGGGATAGAACTGGAGGATGGGATAGAACTGGAGGATGGGATAGAACTGGAGGATGGGATAGAACTGGAGGATGGGATAGAACTGGAGGATGGGATAGGATGGGATAGAACTGGAGGATGGGATAGAACTGGAGGATGGGATAGAACTGGAGGATGGGATAGAACTGGAGGATGGGATAGAACTGGAGGATGGGATAGAACTGGAGGATGGGATAGAACTGGAGGATGGGATAGAACTGGAGGATGGGATAGAACTGGAGGATGGGATGGGAACTGGAGGGATGGAGGATAGAACTGGAGGATGGGATAGGGAGGATGGGATAGAACTGGAGGATGGGATAGAGCTGGAGGATGGGATAGAACTGGAGGATGGGAGGATGGATAGAACTGGAGGACTGGAGGATGGGATAGAACTGGAGGATGGGATAGAACTGGAGGATGGGATAGAACTGGAGGATGGGATAGAACTGGAGGATGGGATAGAACTGGAGGATGGGATAGAACTGGAGGATGGGATAGGGTGGAGGATGGGATAGAACTGGAGGATGGGATAGAACTGGAGGATGGGATAGAACTGGAGGATGGGATAGAACTGGAGGATGGGATAGAACTGGAGGATGGGATAGAACTGGAGGATGGGATAGAACTGGAGGATGGGATAGAAGAACTGGAGGATGGGATAGAACTGGAGGATGGGATAGAACTGGAGGATGGGATAGAACTGGAGGATGGGATAGAACTGGATGGGATGGGGATGGGAGGAACTGGAGGATGGGATAGAACTGGAGGATGGGATAGAACTGGAGGATGGGATAGAACTGGAGGATGGGATAGAACTGGAGGATGGGATAGAACTGGAGGATGGGATAGAACTGGAGGATGGGGGATAGAACTGGAGGATGGGATAGAACTGGAGGATGGGATAGAACTGGAGGATGGGATAGAACTGGAGGATGGGATAGAACTGGAGGATGGGATAGAACTGGAGGATGGGATAGAACTGGAGGATGGGATAGAACTGGAGGATGGGATAGAACTGGAGGATGGGATAGGAACTGGAGGATGGGATAGAACTGGAGGATGGGATAGAACTGGAGGATGGGATGGAGGATGGATAGAACTGGAGGATGGGATAGAACTGGAGGATGGGATAGAACTGGAGGATGGGATAGAACTGGAGGATGGATGGGATGGAGGATGGATAGAACTGGAGGATGGGATAGAACTGGAGGATGGGATAGAACTGGAGGATGGGATAGAACTGGAGGATGGGATAGAACTGGAGGATGGGATAGAACTGGAGGATGGGATAGAACTGGAGGATGGGATAGAACTGGAGGATGGGATAGAACTGGAGGATGGGATAGAACTGGAGGATGGGATAGAACTGGAGGATGGGATAGAACTGGAGGATGGGATGGGAACTGGAGGGATGGGATAGAACTGGAGGATGGGATAGAACTGGAGGATGGGATAGAACTGGAGGATGGATAGAACTGGAGGATGGAAGAACTGGAGGATGGGATAGAACTGGAGGATGGGATAGAACTGGAGGATGGGATAGAACTGGAGGATGGGATAGAACTGGAGGATGGGATAGAACTGGAGGATGGGATAGAGGATGGGATGGAGGAGGATGGGATAGAACTGGAGGATGGGATAGAACTGGAGGATGGGATAGAGGTGGAGGATGGGATAGAACTGGAGGATGGGATAGAACTGGAGGATGGGATAGAACTGGAGGATGGGAGGATGGGATAGAACTGGAGGATGGGATAGAACTGGAGGATGGGATAGAACTGGAGGATGGGATAGAACTGGAGGATGGGATAGAACTGGAGGATGGGAACTGGAGGATGGGATAGAACTGGAGGATGGGATAGGGAGTGGAGGATGGGATAGAACTGGAGGATGGGATAGAACTGGAGGATGGGATAGAACTGGAGGATGGGATAGATGGAGATGGGATAGAACTGGAGGATGAATGGAGATGGAGGATGGGATAGAACTGGAGGATGGGATAGAACTGGAGGATGGGATAGGGAACTGGAGGATGGGATAGAACTGGAGGATGGGATAGAACTGGAGGATGGGATAGAACTGGAGGATGGGATAGAACTGGAGGATGGGATAGAACTGGAGGATGGGATAGAACTGGAGGATGGGATAGAACTGGAGGATGGGATAGAACTGGAGGATGGGATAGAACTGGAGGATGGGATAGAACTGGAGGATGGGATAGAACTGGAGGATGGGATAGAACTGGAGGATGGGATAGAACTGGAGGATGGATAGAACTGGAGGATGGGATAGAACTGGAGGATGGAGGATGGGATAGAACTGGAGGATGGGATAGAACTGAACTGGAGGATGGGATAGAACTGGAGGATGGGATAGAACTGGAGGATGGGATAGAACTGGAGGATGGGATAGAACTGGAGGATGGGATAGAACTGGAGGATGGGATAGAACTGGAGGATGGGATAGAACTGGAGGATGGGATAGAACTGGAGGATGGGATAGAACTGGAGGATGGATAGAACTGGAGGATGGGATAGAACTGGAGGATGGGATAGAACTGGAGGATGGGATAGAACTGGAGGATGGGATAGAACTGGAGGATGGGATAGAACTGGAGGATGGGATGGAACTGGAGGATGGGATAGAACTGGAGGATGGGATAGAACTGGAGGATGGGATAGAACTGGAGGATGGGATAGAACTGGAGGATGGGATAGAACTGGAGGATGGGATAGAACTGGAGGATGGGATAGAACTGGAGGATGGGATAGAACTGGAGGATGGGATAGAGGGATAGAACTGGAGGATGGGATAGAACTGGAGGATGGGATAGATGGAGGAATAGAACTGGAGGATGGGATAGAACTGGAGGATGGGATAGAGAATGGGATAGGAACTGGAGGATGGGAGGATAGAACTGGAGGATGGGATAGAACTGGAGGATGGGATAGAACTGGAGGATGGGATAGAACTGGAGGATGGGATAGAACTGGAGGATGGGATAGAACTGGAGGATGGGATAGAACTGGAGGATGGGATAGAACTGGAGGATGGGATAGAACTGGAGGATGGGATAGAACTGGAGGATGGGATAGAACTGGAGGATGGGATAGAACTGGAGGATGGATAGAGAGTGGAGGATGGGATAGAACTGGAGGATGGGATAGAACTGGAGGATGGGATAGAACTGGAGGATGGGATAGAACTGGAGGATGGGATGGAGGATGGGATAGAGCTGGAGGATGGGATAGAACTGGAGGATGGGATAGAACTGGAGGATGGGATAGAACTGGGAGGGGATTGGAGGATGGGAGGAGTGGAGGATAGAACTGGAGGATGAGCTGGAGGATGGGATGAGGGAGGATGGAGGAACTGGGGGAGGAGGATGGAAGAGGAACTGATAGAGGTAGGATGAGGGAGCTGGAGGATGGGATAGAACTGGAGGAGGATGGAGGAGGGAGTTGGATGGGATAAAGAGGGAGGAGGATAGAGGGAGTTGGAGGATGGGATAGGAGGGGATTGGAGGATGGGGAGGGAGGAGTTGGAGGATAGGAGGAGCTGGAGGATGTGAAGGAGTGGAGGATGTGAGGGAGTTGGAGGATGGGAGGGAGTTGGAGGATAGGAGGGAGTTGGAGGATGGGAGGAGTGGGGAGGGAGCTGGAGGATGTGGAGGAGGATGGGAGGATGGGAGTTGGAGGATGGGAGGGAGTGGGAGGATGGGAGCTGGAGGATGTGAGGGAGTTGGAGGATGGGAGGGAGTTGGAGGATAGGAGGGAGTTGGAGGATGGGATCAAAGATTAAAGCTTTCATTGTTTTCCTCTTATGGAAGAAAGCAGAAATAGTCATTGTGATTGATTAATGTACCTGCAGTGTGTGGTTGTGTACAGGCGGGTGTGTGTGTGTGTGTGTGTTTGTTAGTGTACTGTCTATATTTGGTATTGAATAAGCTACGTGGGTATCAGAGCAACAGAGAAGAGGCCATACTCCTAAAACATGCCTTTTAAGATATAGTCGCTGTGGAAATGTCACCACTTGAAAGTCTATTACAGTTGAAGTGTCTGGTTCTCATTCTTCCTTTTCAATTTTGTCACATTGAAAAGGACAAGGACAAGTCACCG